>NC_134495.1:41698063-41803063 GCF_040206685.1 Ascaphus truei
CCACTCTCCACTCCCTGACTTCGGCAAGGCATTCTTCACTCTATCTCTACAATCGGTACCGGCAAGTATTGTCTACCTTACTACACCTGGCCTGGCAACGCTTTATACCACACTCCGGACACACTCCCTTTGCTGCGGGTGCGTGTATTACCACTTCCCCCTTCAGCTCAGGGGACGGGTCTGGTCTGCGGGCAGCAACGGCGTAACATTATGTCGAGCCCACAAGACGCAGACCAGACCGAACTTCAGCAGTTTCTCTCCAATCTGCTTCAGCAAAACCAGGCCATGGCAGATCAAATTGTGGCACTTGCACGCCAGGTCGCAGTACTCACAGACCGTGTACCGACCGCAACCTCGCCAGACGCAAGCTCCCACTCCGCAAGCGCAGATAGCAGCTCAGTTGTAAGGATTCCTCCCCCCAAGCCTTATGCAGGTGAACCGCAAGATTGTAGAGGTTTCCTATCCCAGTGTGAGGTGCAGTTTGAAATGGCCCCCCATCTCTACAATACTGATCGCAAGAAGGTAGCCTACATTTATAACCTCCTCACTGGCAGCGCCCTGGCTTGGGCTTCCCCGGTTTGGGAGTGATGTTCTGATCTTACCCAAGATTACCTGGCATTTAAAGCAGAGTTTCAACGAGTATTCGATTCTCCCGCTCGTCGGGAGATGGCATCTGTTTCTCTCCTCCAGATCACTAAGGGACGGCGAATGGTGACACAGTATGCTGTGGAATTCCGGACTCTAGCAGCCGAGACTAACTGGGGACAAGAGGCTCTCGTCTACGTATTCTGGCAGGGCCTGGTGGATCCCATCAAGGATGAACTCTCTCGCCAATCCAGGCTGGATCAATTGGAAGTCCTCATTGATTTGGCTGTCCGAGTGGATCAACGTATCCAGGTACGCCGCTCAGAGCGCCAGCGCACTGGCCTCCCTAACTTTCCAGTTCCGTTCTCCAGTACTCCCAGCAACACTCCTGCTCCCCCAAGTGCTACCACATCTCTTCGTCCTTCACTGGAGTTGCCTGAGCCAATGCAATTGGGGGTACAACGCATCCGCACACCGATACGGCAGTTCCGCCACGCCGGGGGATTGTGTTTCTACTGCGGATCCATGGAACATCTGGTTCGGGAGTGTCCACTGCGTCCGGGAAACAGGAACACCAAGTGAGTACAGAGGGGCTCTCTCTGGGTGTAATGTCTCCACGTCCCCTTTCTAAAGGTGAACTCCCTAAGAAACTTACATTTCCAGTCTCCCTTTCAGGCGATAAGTTCAAGACTTCTACCGCCGCTTTCATTGACTCAGGAGCTGGAGGAAACTTCGTGGATCTTGAATTCGCCAGGGTAAGCCGCATACCACTCGTGAGGAAGAAGGTTCCCATCGCACTCGTCGGTATCGATGGACGTCCCCTTACCCCGGCCCACATCTCCTTAGAGACGGCTCCCTTGCTTCTGTCCTCACATCTGCACAAGGAGATCTTAGTTCTCGATGCCATTCATGCTCCTGGGATACCCATCACCCTTGGTCTTCCTTGGCTACAGCTTAACAATCCTCTCATTGACTGGACTTCCTCTGCTCCCATTTCCTGGAGGCCGAGGTCAGGCGAGACTCATCAACTGCTGGCCAATACCTCTGTTCCCGAAGTTATTCTACCTTCCGTTTACCATCAATTCCGGGACGTTTTCAATAAGGTACAGTCAGACCTCTTGCCGCCACACAGGACTTACGATTGTCCGATTGATCTCGTTCCAGGTTACTCCCTACCCAAGTCCAAGACCTATCCCTTGTCGTTACCAGAATCTCACGCTATGGATGAATATATCCAGGAGAATCTCAAGGAAGGCTTTATTCGTCACTCCAATTCCCCAGCAGGGGCTGGGTTTTTCTTCGTCAAGAAAAAGGACGGGTCGTTGAGGCCTTGCATCGACTACAGGGGTTTGAACCACATAACTATTAAAAATCGCTACCCCCTTCTCCTTATTACCGAACTGTTCGATAAATTACAGGGGGCCAAGATTTTTTCCAAGTTGGATCTACGTGGTGCCTATAACCTGGTGCGCATCAGGAAGGGGGATGAATGGAAGACAGCCTTCAACACGCGTAGTGGACACTACGAATATCTGGTAATGCCTTTCGGCTTATGTAATGCTCCCGCTGTCTTCCAGGATTTCATTAACAACGTCTTTCGTAAGGTACTCAATATTTTTGTTATTGTATACTTGGATGATATTTCCAGGAAAGGTGTTCAAGAGATGATCACCAGAAAGGTTCCCAATTAAGTTGCACTCAGCCTATTGTTTCTTTTTACTTATAATTAAACAGTAGGTGTCCTAAGGTTGCTTATGTTTTACAAACACCAAGGAGATAAGTACATAGGGAAATATTAAAAATTAAAATCATTTTATTAAACTCATCAATCAGAAAAAAAAACCAAATAAACTATATTTTAAAATTCTCTTGCTTCTCTTTTAAACACAGTAAGTACTAATGGTTTACCAATGATAATTATATCGTAATCGTTTGGTTACAGAAGGTAAGTATCAGTATATATAGTATATTTTGTAGGACTGTGAACTAACTCGGTAGGCTGCCCCTAGGGTCAATGCAGCCTTACTAAGAATTCTTACTATTGCTGTCTTAGCTATGTAATTAGCATCCATAAACAAAATATAATGCAAATGCGGTTCTGATCTCACACGGGTAAAACAAGGGATTAATGCCTTGTAGGCACAAATACAATGTTAGCACCTTCTGTAAGAAATAACAGTAGATGAGCTGTGTTCTGATTACTGCTGTGTTTGTAACTTAGCAGGGTTACATTAGTAACCATCCATTATTGAGACAAGTATTTCATTTCAGACATTGACATTTTGTGCAACTATGATTGATACTTTGTACAACTGAGAGTGAAAAACCCATTAATAGGGCGTTGTTCACTTCTACATACATTAGCGTCTGGTGACTGTGTGATAACCAAACGATTACGATATAATTATCATTGGTAAACCATTAGTACTTACTGTGTTTAAAAGAGAAGCAAGAGAATTTTAAAATATAGTTTATTTGTTTTTTTTTCTGATAGATGAGTTTAATAAAATGATTTTAATTTTTAATATTTCCCTATGTACTTATCTCCTTGGTGTTTGTAAAACATAAGCAACCTTAGGACACCTACTGTTTAATTATAAGTAAAAATAAACAATAGGCTGAGTGCAACTTAATTGGGAACCTTTCTGGTGATCATCTCTTGAACACCTTTCCTGGAAATATATTGGTTTCTTCCCATTGCACCGCCATTACAACTATATATTGATGTATATTAAGGTTGAGCAGGAATGACTCCCCTTCCTACTTAAAATATACTTGGATGATATCCTGATTTTTTCCAAAGATCTCCAGGACCATATATGCCACACCTCCTACGTCCTTTCCCGTCTCCGTGAACACCATTTATACGCCAAACTGGAGAAGTGCACCTTTCATCAGACCTCTACTCCGTTCCTGGGGTACATCATTTCCGATGAGGGGTTTATGATGGACTCCGGTAAACTTCAAGCAGTCACTGAATGGCCAAGACCCAATTCTCTCAAGGCCATACAACGTTTTTTAGGGTTCGCTAATTATTATCGTAAGTTTATACAGAGTTTTTCCACCATTGTGGCACCCTTTACTGCGCTCATCAAAAAAGGAGCTGATCCTTCTGCTTGGTCATCTGAGGCCATCTCCGCCTTCGAGACACTCAAGGAAGCCTTTATATCCGCACCTATTCTCCGTCATCCCAACATTGAACTTCCCTTCGTCCTGGAGGTCGACGCTTCTGATTGCGGCGCTGGTGCCGTCCTTTCTCAGAGACCCACGCCCCAAGATAAGTTACATCCCTGTGCATATTTTTCCAAGAAATTCTCATCTGCCGAGAGGAACTATGACGTGGGTAACAGGGAACTTCTGGCCGTGAAGATGGCTCTTCAAGAGTGGAGACACCTTCTGGAGGAGTCGAAAGAGCCGTTTACTATTCTCATGGACTACAAGAACCTTCTTTACATAGAGAACGCTCGAAGCCTTGGTCCACGACAGGCTCGTTGGGCTCTTTTTTTTTCTCGATTCGATTTTCACCTTTCCTATATCCCCAGGACCAAGAACGTAAAGGCAGATGCACTCTCCTGAATACATTCTTCTGAAGAGAGGCCAGAGGAATCTTTGGAGACTATCCTTCCGCATGAGAGGATTCTCGCCACGTCGTCTTTCAAGAATCTTGACAAGATTTCGCACTCCCAGAGACGCATTCCCAAGGACTTGGTGGTTCCCGACAACAAACTCTTCGTACCTTCCAAATTTGTTCCAGAGGTCCTGTCTTGGGGTCACTCCTCTAAATCTGCAGGTCATCCAGGTTTTAAGAAGACTACTGATCTCATTCGTCGGAATTTCTGGTGGCCAAGGATGTCTCAAGATATTCTGGAGTTTACCCGCGCCTGCCCCACGTGCGCTCAAAGCAAGACTCTCCGTCAAAAGCCTCAGGGTTTTCTGTTACCCCTTCCAGTTCCCGACTGCCCCTGGTCGCACATTTCGATGGACTTCATCGTGGAGTTGCCCAGGTCCAGAGGAATGAATACTATCTTGGTGGTCGTGGACAGGTTCTCGAAGATGTCCCATTTCATTCCACTTAAAGGATTACCCACCTCCCCCGCCCTTGCTGATATCTTTACGGAGCAGATTTTCCAGATTCATGGGATCCCTTCGTCCATTGTTTCTGACAGAGGTTCTCAGTTCGTATCCAAATTTTGGAGAGCTTTCACGAAGAGATTGGGCATCTCTTCTTCTTTCTCTTCCGCCTATCATCCTCAGTCCAATGGACAAACGGAGAGAATCAATCAATCCCTGGAGAAGTACCTGAGATGTTTTATATTCGATTTCCAGGATGATTGGGCTCAACTCCTCTCTTGGGCAGAGTATGCCGTCAATTCTTCAAAAAACGAGTCCACCCGGGAGTCGCCCTTCTTTATAAATTATGGGTTCCACCCTCCCTGTCTTCCCATCCCCAACATTCCTTCTGGAGTATCAGCCGTAGATGAACGCATTTCTTCCCTCCAAACCGCATGGTCCAGGATTCAGTCTACCCTTCTCAACTCCTCCCGCAGATCGAAACTACAGGCCGATCGTCGTCGTCGTTTGGCGCCCAGTTACAAACCAGGGGATTTGGTATGGCTCTCCTCTAAGAATATCCACCTCAAGGTACCATCTCCTAAACTGGCACCTAAGTTCCTGGGTCCCTTCCCTATTTGTGAACAAATCAATCCCGTGGCATTCCGGCTCCAACTACCACCCACTATGAAGATTCCCAATGTCTTTCATGTGTCCCTCTTAAAACCATTTATCTCCAGTCACTTCTTTCCGGATCAGACTCGTAAACCGGATCCCATTACTGTCCAAAATAACGAGGAATACGAAGTTCACTTTCTTTTGGATTCTCGCCTATCCAGGGGTCAGCTCCAGTTCTTGGTGCAGTGGAAGGGCTTTGTGTTACGATTGTGCTCGCCACAAACCGGGACCGGACCGCGGGGCTGAGGTGGGGTTATATAATCACCGACCTTAGTCCGTGCAGACTGATCCGGAGTGCGCAGTTCGTAGTCGTACGTAGCAGGGTCAGGAGTGGAGAAGGCAGCATCGTCGTTATTCAAGCAGGAGTTCGGCAACAGGTAGTCAGGAGTTCCCCGCTTCAGCTTAGGAGCGTGAGCGCGGGAGTGACCTCTTCATGAGGAGCGGCCTCGGCCCATGACGCCAGTCTCAGCAGGGGGAGACAGCAGGCTGGCCGAAGTACACCGCAGGGCAGCGTCGGGAAACCAACGCTTCAGCACAGAAGACAGGAACGGGCCCCTGCATGGAACTAGCAGGCGACCTCAGGAAACAACGCTTCAGCAGAGAAGTCAGGAACGGGCCCCCACATGGAACTAGCAGGCGGCCTCAGGAAACAACGCTTCAGCAGAGAAGTCAGGAACGGGCCCCTGCATGGAACTAGCAGGAGGCCTCAGGAAACAACGCTTCAGCAGAGAAGTCAGGAACGGGCCCCCGCATGGAACTAGCAGGATGCCTCAGGAACTAGGGACAAAAGCCAGAAAGGTTAGTACACCAGGATACAAGCCAGTGTGGCTTGTGGCAGAGACAGTAATGTGTCCAGGGTAGGAAATTATGCTCAGCACTGTTTCAGTGCCAACGCCCAGGGTATAAAAGACGGAGATCCAATCACAGGAGGAGGGTGTGTGAGCATTCCTCCAATGATGGAGCACAGGCAGAAGCTGCAATGAGAAGCAGCACATGTGCCATTGATTGCCAGAGGAAGCTTGCAACTGCATAGGTCTGCAAGGCTATAGTGAAAGCCAGTAGTGGATTCCTTACAGTACCCCCCCCCCCCCCTTCAGGTGAGACCTCTGGACGAACAGGAACCATCACAGATTTGGGGGACATAGAATTGTTCCTAAACCTCCTTAGGCGAGAGGTGGCGTTGAAAGCCCATAGTTTGTTGGGATTCCTTACAGTACCCCCACCACTGGGTGAGAAGCCTGAGTGGACAGGACCATTCATAGGTCTAGGAGACATTGAGTTGTTCCTGAAGTGTCTCCAGCGAGAATTAGGTCCACAATCCAGGTGTACATTGGCGAGTGCCATAAAAGACAGCGGTGGCACTGCAGTTCTTGGTACATGGACAATGGGACCTGAGGGCTCCGGAATGGGAACATCAGAAGGGCAGTAGCCAGGTGTCCGGTGCATAGTAATAGTCCAAGAGTACGGGACACAGGACACCGATTGTCGGACAAAAATGGCAGAGGGACCTTCAGAGAAGGCAATGTCTTTGGTGAAATCAGCACGGAGGAAGTTGCGAGAGTCTTTAGCTTCCAAGGAATTCCGGGTGATGATTAGCGAGGGAATGGGCCAGGAGGGTTCACTACACACTATTGCAGCGGTACTTTTGATACAAAGCAGGGTTGCTATTCCAAGCAATTTGCGAGAGTCTGTAGCAGTGTGTATGCAACTCATGGTACTGGCAGTTGAAGTATCTGCTTCCTTTGGTTTGTGATCTTTAGAGAGAATCAACTCCGAAATTGTGGCCTTGGCGTAGGACATAATAAGCATGTCTATACCCATAGTGGAACCATAGAGAACAGGGACGGACGCTTCAGGTAAAGCGACGAGGTCCAGTAAGGGTGTCTTCGTCTTAGAGAAAGGCCAAATGCCATCCAGAAAGGGCACTTTGGGCACCGCACAGAGACTTGCGAGTAAAGAGTCTGTTTGAAAGGTGAGAAAACAGATTTTATCCAAAAAAACAGGCAGGCGGTTAAGCGGTGCATCAGCCTTAGGAATAATAGTCTTGAGGTTAACGCTGGGTACCTCCAACACAGAGAAAGAAAACAGAGAACTAGAGCTTGGCTTAGGAGTGGAGGTCCCAGGTACCCAGGTCTCGCATGATATTATGGGAGAAGCAATGCTAAATATTACTGTTTTAAACATAGGGTTCTTAACATCGGTAGCTCCAGGCACCTTCTTGAGAGGTAACCCTAGTTTTGGGACAAGACAGTCAATAGCAAGTACCCCAAGTATTGTGGAAGACACAGGGAGATATAAGTCCATCTTCAAGACGGTGTCTTTTGAAAAAAGGGACACAGCGGGTATTACTGAAAGTTCCAAATGCGATACCCCTGAGTTCGTGGTAGTAGACATAAAGCCAGTAGTGGATACCCTGAATACTGTGGGCGAATCAGCGTGAAACAGTAACATTAAAGGAGTGGGCATCCCAGACTTAAAGTCATCTTTAATTATCCCGAAGGCTGTGGCATGATCCGTGAAAGAAACTGGGGTAGACTCTCCAATAGAAACAAGGGACATCTTGCTAGTCACTGAAGTGGGTGATTGAGAACCAGCAGGAACTGAACTAGCTACTGTAATGAAATCAGATAGCATTGCGCTTGTTTCAGAATTGGATCCCTGAGAATCCCTAGTGAGGGCATCAGACTCCATGGGAAACTCAGTGACAGGGGTCTTGGAACCAATTAAAGGAATTGCAGGTATCACAGACTTAATAGGAGAAATACCTTGCAAAACAGAAATTTTAGTAAAGGTAATAGGCATAACAGATAGGAAAAAGAAGTAAGCTAGAGAAGGTTGCTTCTACAACAGAAGATTTGGCAGCGGCAGAGCTTAACTCAGCGGCTGCTGGAGAACTTTTAGCTACAGTGAGAAGGGACTGTAGGTTTACAAAATCAGGAATAAGGGAAGTTTCAAACTTGAAAACCTGATCCTCCAAATAGGAGGGCCCTAAGTGTAATTGTACTAGTGGAGCAACAGCAGATATGCTGATCTCAGAAGGGGTTACTTGGAAAGGGACATAATATGTACTGTTCGCTTTAAACCCTAGGATTTGAGAAGAGGAGAACACAGACAGTGCAAATGGGACAACCACGACTGTGCTGGTCTCTGAAGTGGGTATTTGGGAAAGAGTGTCTGGGACATCAGAAACGACAACAGATTCCACGAAAAGGGATCTATGCTCAGAAGCAGGGGTCTCAGCTCTCTGAGTGACAGATGGGGACAGCGAAATACCTAGGAGTAGGGATTCTGCGAACAGATTTAGAGAAACAAACGGCTCCAGAATACTTTTAACTGGAGCCAGTATTATTGTCGAATGTTCAGGGGGCATAGCCCCGAGAATTTTAGCCGAGTCAGGGGACATAAGTTGTTCATCCTCTGAGGCTAAGGAGGTGTCCCTGACTGATGGACTACAGGGGTTTACCAAGGGAGGTTCATAGGGCTGGCCTGTAGGGGTTAACATAGGAAAAAACCTCAAGGGTTAAATTACTCTGTACCTGAGAATCAGAGAAATAGAAGCTAGTCTCCGAGAGTGGGGTCATAGGGGGTTCTGCCTCTTGCCCTAGGGACCTAACATTAGACTGCGGAATAGTAGGGTTAGCAGTAGGGACCTCACAGAGCAGACTAGCAGGGGTTAAAACAGAATAAACCTCGGGAACAGAGCTTAGAATTTTTGGGTTATAAAAAGAGGGCAAACAGGATTCATTCTCTGGTGCTAGGGAAGACACACTGACCTGGGGAATGCAGGGATTTACAGTGGGGGACTCATAGGCCTGACTAGCAGGGGTTAAGACCGGAATAACCTCGGGGACAGAATTTAGGGAGGTTAACTCAGGATTAGGGAGCGTGGCAGCTTCTTCCTTAGCGGGCAGCGACAGAGAGATGGTTTGGCCATTCTTAGGAGAGGGAGGTACCCCCACAGGTTTAGCAACAGGACTGGCAGCATAGGAGATCTGCCAAGCAGCAGCGTAGCTGGCAAGGAGGGGGTCCTGTTCTTTTATGCAAATGTCAAGTGTTAAAGAAAGTACATCGAGTATATCTTGAGACTGAGCCAACATGAGGAGGGCGCCCTGTTGTACTAGATGAATGTCCAGTGATAAAGCCAGGGCATAGAGTGCCTCTTGGGCGTCGGCCAGTTCCATAGGGTTCACGTTAGCCCAGGTTAAAGGGGAATCAGGGGAGCGAATACAATCGGCTAGAGACTGTTTTAAGTTCTGGATGCAGCAAGCCTTAAGAAAGAGATCATTGTCTTTGCAAAGGGGTTAAACCTTCATACGTATACAGGTCTTCAATCAGGGCTATTATTTCACAAAGATACTGGCCTTCATAGTGGGACTGGTACGCAGGCCGGGACATAACTTCAGTTGGAAAATTGCCTACCCCCGCCACGGCGCGGTCCGGTTTTGTGGGGCCGAGCATACTGTTACGATTGTGCTTGCCACAAACCGGGACCGGACCGCGGGGCTGAGGTGGGGTTATATAATCACCGACCTTAGTCCGCGCAGACTGATCCGGAGTGCGCAGTTCGTAGTCGTACGTAGCAGGGTCAGGAGTGGAGAAAGCAGCATCGTCGTTATTCAAGCAGGAGTTCGGCAACAGGTAGTCAGGAGTTCCCCGCTTCAGCTTAGGAGCGTGAGCGCGGGAGTGACCTCTTCATGAGGAGCGGCCTCGGCCCATGACGCCGGTCTCAGCAGGGGGAGACAGCAGGCTGGCCGAAGTACACCGCAGGGCAGCGTCGGGAAACCAACGCTTCAGCACAGAAGACAGGAACGGGCCCCTGCATGGAACTAGCAGGCAGCCTCAGGAAACAACGCTTCAGCAGAGAAGTCAGGAACGGGCCCCCGCATGGAACTAGCAGGCGGCCTCAGGAAACAACGCTTCAGCAGAGAAGTCAGGAACGGGCCCCTGCATGGAACTAGCAGGCGGCCTCAGGAAACAACGCTTCATCAGAGAAGTCAGGAACGGGCCCCCGCATGGAACTAGCAGGCGGCCTCAGGAACTAGGGACAAGAGCCAGAAAGGTTAGTACACCAGGATACAAGCCAGGGTGGCTTGTGGCAGAGACAGTAACGTGTCCAGGGTAGGAAATTATGCTCGGCACTGTTTCAGTGCCAACGCCCAGGGTATAAAGGACAGAAATACAATCACAGGAGGAGGGTGTGTGAGCATCCCTCCAATGATGGAGCACAGGCAGAAGCTGCAATGAGAAGCAGCACATGTGCCATTGATTGCCAGAGGAAGCTTGCAACTGCATAGGTCTGCAAGGCTATAGTCAAAGCCAGTAGTGGATTCCTTACACTTTGGCCCTGAAGAGAGATCCTGGGTACCTTTAAAGGATATTCATGACCCGGCCCTTCTTAAGGCCTTCAGGAAAAAGTTTCCAGAGAAACCATTCTTGGACCGTCCTGAGGCCATTCCTGAAGAGGGGGGTACTGTCAGGAATCGGCGTTCTCCTCGTTCCCCACACAGAGCACTCCCTCCCCGCAGGGAGCCCCTGGACACACAAAACAATCCTGCCTTACCGGCCTCCACGGCTCCTCGCCCCTGCCGCCGTCGCGGGATCACACCCCTCGGCGATTCCTCTGCTCAGCGCCGGGCGCGCCCACGCCCTCCTGCACGCACACCTGCACCATCCACTGGCTCGGTTCACACGCGTACATGAGTTACGGAGCACGCTCAGTCTGCACACTCTTATTCCCGTCCCCCGGACCTCAGGCTCCGCCCCCGCACACTGCACGAGCATACTCGGGTTACTAACAAGACTCACCTGGCCTGTTATGCCTGCACCAATCTGCATTGTCTCCCTGTAGCTCTTCCTGTCCTGCCTCCGTTCCTAATTGGACCTTCCTGCTTTATCTAGCTCCTCTCTGCTCTCAGTCTTTGCTCGACATAGTCTCTGTATGGAAGTACTTCTGGATTCTCTCAGTGTTTTCACAACTTCTGACGCGGCTTGTACGACTACCCCCTCTGGCTCTCGATCTCGGCACTCCTTGGACAACGCTCACTCTGGTAACCCCTTGAACACGACTTGGACTACGACCTATCTCCACTCTCCACTCCCTGACTTCGGCAAGGCATTCTTCACTCTATCTCTACAACCGGTACCGGCAAGTATTGTCTACCTTACTACACCTGGCCTGGCAACGCTTTATACCACACTCCGGACACGCTCCCTTTGCTGCGGGTGCGTGTATTACCACTTCCCCCTTCAGCTCAGGGGACGGGTCTGGTCTGCGGGCAGCAACGGCGTAACATTATGTCGAGCCCACAAGACGCTGGGATAGAGTTTCCACGCTCTGATTGGCTCAAGTACCATGTGAGGCGGGCCATCTTTCTTTTCATGACGTCATCTTAAAGGCAATTGAAGCACAGCCAATTCTGATTGGCTGTGCTGACATTGCCTTTAAATGACGTCATAATTTTTTTTTTGTCGGCCAAAACAAATGGTTTTCATGGCCCAATCAGGGCCGTGAGAACCATATGACGAAAATGTGACGTCATAGGCCTTTAAAAGTCTATGTCGTCTCATTTTCAGGCTTGATGCCGAGGAGGAAGGACCTCCTCTGAAGAAAGAAGACCAGGGCGTGGCGGATGAAGATAAGAAGACCCCGGAAGAAGAAAGAAGACCCCAGAAGAAGACGGAGAAGACCCCACGATGGATTACAAATAGAAAAAAGAAGATAAAGACACTTGTGGATTGTAATGGTTTTTTTTATTTTATGTTTACCTGATTCCTGTTGTTGGATTAGCTGCTCCAGTGGTTCCGGTTCCCCTTGTTTGCTGTTACTGGTTCATCTAATGGTAAGTAAAAAAAGAAAATGTATTTTAATTTTATTTTACAGGTTTTTTGGACTTTTTTCCCTGACGTCCATTTTTTTAATGTCCATTTATTTGTCCTGAATGTATGTTATGTCACTATGGGTATAAATACGTACAGGACAAATCAGTGGTTGAATTGTATGTTAATTTTTAATGTGAATAAATTGTTTTTAATGCTCTTTTATTGCACCTGTATTTATGTCTGTAAACTATAGATGGACATACATACAGGTATAATAAAAACGTGTTGGCTTGCCTTGTTTGGATGTTTTTTTGAATGGTAATTTGGTGCTTTGTGTAAAAATGTCTTGCTAATGTACATTTAATGTTTGCAAATGTTTAGTTAAAGGCTGGTTTCTATAGATTATTTTATTGACTTATTTTTGGCATATAGATGTTGTTTGATGGTTACTTTGTCATAGATTAATTTACACAATGGTTTGATTGTAGGATTTGAAGTGTGTAATTGAATTGGATTGTAATTGATTTGTGATTGGATTAATTGATGGTAAATTAATTGTGTTGATGCTTTGTTTTTCTTTAATGTTTGTATCTGTATCTTGTTTGGATTGCTGTCTTTGATTTGGAGCATTGTTTGACATAGTATATATGATGCAAAGATTATTTGTATCGTATGCACATTGTCAAATTGAGTTTTTGTATTTAGATGTATTAGATATTGATTGAGCTTGGTAATGTTTGATATTGGGAGACATTTGTATTTGGCCATGTACAGTATTTATTTGTATATTGGTTAATCATGCATATACAGTATATAATCCGTTATTTCCTCCCCTGGCTTCAGCACCGAAAGGAACCTTTCCCCTGCCAGGTACACTGAAGCCTTGTGACCGGATACACTATCTGCACCTGTTTGCAGCAGACTTCCCAGGAAGCTTTCACGCCCTGCAACTGTTATCTTCGATCTTTGATGAACCTTATCAGGCCTGGGAGACGAACAAAATGAAACGTAACGCACGCCAGGTTTCAAATCCTTTGTCTCAATTTATTACTCATAGGGTAATGGTTTTTATACAGAATAAAAAAAGATATTGGTTAGAGGCGTAACATAGGCGTGTCCTGGGCGTATACTAGGTGTGTCTTGGGCGTAGCTTTGATTAGAGGCGTGATTTAGGGGCAGGACATATTTGTGGCGTGACTTTTGAGACGTGTCTTTTTTCAATACAAGCAATTGTCTAAATACATAGCTTATTCATTGTCTGTTATCAAAAGAGACCTTGAGTCTTAGCAACTTTATTTCACTACCTTGCTTCTTGCAGAGAACCATTCTATTATATTCTACTAAAACACCAGGAAATTGACCTCACAAAAGTATCTAGTAATATTCTGACCAGGAAGAAAGAAAATGCAATTTAGCAGAGAAACGGAGTGCATTTATGAATTATATTTCAGCAAAAAGGCTGACTACAGAATCTTAACTAGTTATGACCATACAAAATGGAAGCTTAACATGAGTGCAGACTCTGGCCTGACATACTGGTCCTAACAGCCATGTACAGTATTTATTTGTATATTGGTTAATCATGCATATACAGTATATATATATATATATTATAATATATATATATATATATATATATTATAATATATATATATATATATTATAATATATATATATATATACATGATGAAGCCACTGTACAAATAAGTGGGTATCGGGTCAGGGTGGCTTAACCCCTTAATGACTGTAGCGGTTAATAACCGCTAAGGTCATTAAGGGGTTAGGGGACATTAGTTTGGCACTTGTTCTTATTTTGTATATTTTTCAGCACCCCAGTGTATGGATGAGGAGGAAGATGCGGCTGGCCTTCATTGTGGGTGCCGAACAAGGGTGAGTACAACATGTATGTAATGTATTTATTGTATTAATGTATATTTAATGGGCAAAAGCATTATTATCCATATGTGGATAATAGTAATTTTGCACATTCATGTACTGTATGTGTTAGGGGGTGGGGGGGATGTGTGTGGTATATTGCTATGTTTATTGTGGGCAATTGTCCCCAAAAAACATGCTATTGTGCCTTAACCCCTTCATTGCCTTAGCGGATAGCCGCTAAGGTAATGAAGCTGCTTTAATGTATTTTTATTAATATTGTGCGGTAGCAGGAGACCCCCTGCTCCCACACACTATTATTAAAATGTACATTAATGCAGCTTCAATACCATAGCGGATAGCCGCTATGGTAATGAATTATTATTTATTGGTATCAGTTTTTTAATACTAGTGTAGATGTGCAGGGGGTCTCCTGAGCTGAACCCCATTGGTTTCAGGTCCGAGGACCCCCTACTTCAGGAGTTACAGGCCCCGTTATGGGGTGCCGGTATCCCCTCCACTTTAAAGCTCCCGCGTCACGTGACCGGGACATTGAAATTCTGCAGGAGATACCGGCACACCATAACGGGGCCTGTAACTCCTGAAGTAGGGGGTCCTCGGACCTGAAACCAACGCGGTTCAGCTCGGGAGACCCCCTGCTCATGCACACTATTATTAAAATGTATCTTTTTAGTGTACGATCGCCTGTAACAGTCTTGCATGGAGATGGTAAATCTCCATGCAAATGTTACAAGCGGCTTTTTCTTCTATCAGCTAGCGCACGGGAACTTTAAGTGCGATAGCAGGGGGAAAATACATTGCACGCACAATAAGCCCGTTTTGGGCACGTCCAATAAAAAATGGGCTGAGGGCCTTAGTGAATCGCGCCGCCGGCTTCATTTTTTATCGGACGTGCTAATTTTTTTCAGCCCGGCGAAAGCTCGGAGCTTAGTGCATAGCCCCCTAAGTCTAATATGTTCTTGAATTCTGAGTCTCAATATTCTTATAGTGCGACCAATATAAGACATTTTACAACCACATTGCAGATGATAAATTACATGGCTAGTATGACAGTTAATGAAACTTCCAACACAGTGGTTGACATCATCACCTTTTATTTTGATTGCGCTTGGATACCAGTTTTTGTACCCCTACGGTAGCTGTGAACCGCCTGAAACTTTCTTTTTACGTGTAGCTGCAGCGACCTGACAGGGAAGTATGTGTATGCATACATTTATTGCTGCACATATGCTATATGGAATATAGAAAGGTTCCCCTCAGCACACTCGCAGGATGTTAAATAATGAAGTTATAATCCGTCTGGTTTCCCATGTGAGTCCTTTGTGGTCTAACTGCTGATCGGCCGCCATATAATATTCCAGAGCAAAGCAAATGCGAGTAAACAGCCAAACCGGGATATATTACCCCAAAGATGGATATATAACCCAACATTGGGATATATTACCCCAAACTGGGATATCATACCCCTTTTAGGAATGCTATGGTAGTACCTTCAAAGAGTCCTGTTTATACACATGTCAGGGAGGCATAATTTAATTCCATCTCTGGCAAAACAAATGCCCTAATTGCTCAATTCTATCAGTCCCATGCCACATTTGTACTTTTTGTCAGGGATAATCCCCCAAATTAAGCCCTCTTTGTAGATTGCACAGACCCAGAAAGGGTCGTGACCTGGCATAAACCCTATATCTTGTATTTTTAAGACAAACGGTAACCACATTAACCCCTGAAGCAGCAGATTAATTCAAATACTTAATATTCTCCACCATTTTCATTACAGAATTATTCAATATACTGTGAAAAACCTATTCAACTAAGATCAGTCGCTTTGCAGTATATTAAAATACCCTCTTAATATTTGCCCATATGGATTGTATTCTTTATTGGGCTTTATTTGTAGTGCGCTTATAGGTGTATGGTTACCTCTTTGCTGTATGTTTACCCCTGAAGGGATTTCTTTGCATTGCATTGGCAGCTTCAGCCATCAAAGGGGTTAAATCTTTTTACTGCCATAGGGTTTTGTAACAGATACAGTAGGGGGTGGGTCTGTGTTAGAACGTAGAGAAGAAAGTAAGGAAGGTTTTTGTAATAAAAAAAGAACAAAAGTTATGTACAACTGATATCTTTAATGACTAATTCATGTTTAAAAAGTGTGTAAGTTCTCAGGGACACTCAGGTAATTTCTTTAGGCAGATTTGTAGAAAATAAACTGAAATAGCACGTGTAAATATATGTATATGTATAAATATGCCATGTTATTTCAGTGTCGGGATCTGAGTTGTTCTGAAAGATTGCATACTTTTAAACATTAATTAACCTTTAAATATATCACATTTGCCAGGGTTCTGTAAGAAATCCTATCACATATGCATTATGCAACATTTCAGCTGCATTTCATCCAAAATGTAGCTGATTGTGAAAAATACAGAATTGTTTTTTGTGACGTGTAACTTTAATTGAATTTATATACAAATTATTGCTATGATTTTGCTGATTTTATGAAGAAATGAATACTGTATTAGGGAAGAAAGCGAAACATACAGCACCCTCTCTTTTTACATTTTTTACCATGTGTGATATTAATTCCAGTTTGATGAAGTTTAGTGAATCTCAGTCTCAATGTGAAACTCTAGTTAGACATTACAGTAATTGCAACTTTGGGACAGTCAATATGCCAAGGGCATTAGAACATGTGAGTCCTCAGCATAGCATCTTCTTACCTAATGAGGACTCATATAGAAGAGCAGTGATTGGATATTCTGCATATTTTTGTATGATCATAAAAACTGGAGGTATGCGCAAAATGTCTATTTAACACAACTGCTTAAAATGCTTCTAAAAGATAAATTTCAGCATGTACTCCATGGAGGAAGAATCATTTCAACCCATTGACGTACAGTAAAAATACGTACCCCGTAGCTGAATGTTTTATGCAGTTGTTCCAGCTCGGCTTCTAACAAGCTAGGACTTCCATCACTGGAATATGTTTCTAGAAACAGCCCTGGCTGACACCCTTTATCATGGTTCCATTTATCAGGAATAGAAGAAGAAACAGCTGGGATTATGATGTCAAAGCCATGACCAATTCTGAGACCTGCCATTTACAACAGGTTGACATTAAATTATCTAGCATAAGAAAGCTTTAGAAGGAAACTGACTTGATAGCTGTTGGAAAAAATTGTTACCCTTCTCCCCTCTCAACTTCTCCCTCCCCCCTCAAACTCAATCAACCCGCTTCTCACACACTCAATATCCCCCTCTTCTCACACTCACACCCCCTCTAAGAATGTAACTGTTGTGTGATTGGGGGAGGCCTCAGAGTCCGGTCCTGCATCGGTGAAGCTGGGGCCACGTGGTGTGGATGTGGATGTTGGGCTCAACTTTTTTGTGTCCCCAGCGGCAGATTTCAAAATCCGCCGCCCCTAGGCCCAGCTGTTGTGGTCGCCTTCTTTCCTGCTGCCCCCTCCTCCTTCTGAACCGCAGCATCAAAATACGCCGTGGACATCACAAACATGACGTCGCATGGCGTCACGTTGCCATGGTAATGAAACATCATGATGTCAGTTGATGCTGCTACGTCTTGTTGCCATGGCAACGAGACTCTTTGAGATCACGTTGATAACGTCCGCAGCGTCATTTGATTCTGCAGTTCAGAAAGAGGTGGAGGGTGGCAGGTAAGGAGACGGCCGCAACAGATACAATAACTTTCCGTTAGGTCCGATAGGCCCGAGAGCACGGCAAAAGTATAAGGCAGCAGACATTTTTTGCCGCCGCAATATTTTGCCGCACTAGGCTTGGGCTTAACGTGAAATCTGCTACTGGGTGTCCCAACTGCACAGCCAACAGATGCCACTGTCCACAGCAAACAGAAATCCTTCTTGTCCGGCAAGCAGACATGATAGTCCAGAGCTAAATGGCCAAGCCCCCGCTCCTCCCCCCCCCCCCATGCTCCCGGGGATTAGCGGCAATGTAGTTACAGCTCTAATACAACATTTTGTATTGGTTTTCCCTGTCCCCTTAAAGATGGTATAAATAGTGTTTTTGGTGCATAATAGTAGTACAACAATTTTTATGCTCGAAATTATACAAAAGAAGTTAATTAATTAGAGATGGACAAAACCTGGTGTGAGAAATCTGAATGTTCGAGAACCTTATATCCCATAACCCAATTGTAATGGTGAAGGAGTAACCAGGCTCACTAATAAAGGTCAAGCCACGTGGTTGCCCATGATCCATGTTTTGGGGTCCTAGAGTGTCAGCTCTTGGACCTGACTGTTGTTTATGTACTGCTGTGCCTGTATTTAAAATATGCAACAATAAAGAATTTGTATGTTTTTGTCTTTCCATGGGTGCCAGCAAGCAGAGATTGTTGGGCTATGAGTTTCAGGGTGAGTTTTGCGGAGAAAATCCTTACAGATTGTAGCTATGTAGCGGGGTTCTAGAGATACAGGATACCCCAAAAATGTAGCCGGGAATCAGGTAAGATTCTTGAATACATTGAAGCACAATGTTCCGGTCAAAATCCTACCCTGAAAATGTTCTTGCAGCTCACCGCCAGGAGTCTCTGCTTCAGCAAAGACCAGAAAGTTAAAAGTGGCTGTCACGGTAGCTAGTGATAGGTTATAATATACACAAAATATCTGGGTTGAATTGAACACGACTTAGATATAATAAAGATAGTTTATTCCTTAGATAGGTGAACACACAAGATAATACAAATAACAGACAAAATATAGCACTTACTTAGCGGTTGGGTAATGAAGCAATCAGGTACAGGATTGGCAATTCATACAGCAATCAGGCATCAAGTAGATGGTAAAATCGAAGACTTCACGAAGACAATGGGTATAGGTTTTACACTGGTTTATATGGGATTCCAGCCCTATACATTTCCAGAGGGTGTCAGGCATTGGACATCAATTACCTCCACCCAATGACCCTTTGCCAGTTAACGTGGGAAGCATTATTAGATCATGCCCCCAGTTAGTTGGTACATGCGCACATCTGGCCCTTGGGGTCTCATTTCTGTAGCCCCACACAAAAGTCAGGGCGCCTACAAAGTCTACCAGACCTGTATCTGGTCAGACAATACTTTGTCTGTAAGTGTGAATTACAGCACTTACAGACCACTTAAGCCCTGCGTTTCTCCGCCCTAATGTATAAAACCAGAGTTGTTGAGCCTTTGATCAGGGGGTCAGTTGTAGACAATGGGTCGCCCCCCTGAGCTTTAACATTAAACAGAGCCAGTGACTTTCGCGGGCTTTTATCCCTGCTTTGAAACACAATACAATTCTTAATATATATATATATATATTAAAATAGTCCATTTGGCTGGGCCGAGCAGGCCGAAACTTACCAGACCCTCAAGCCGGAGGGGACTCTATATGGTGGCAAAGTTTCAGCTCGCTGCGACCCACCGGACCAGAGATACACAATTACAGTTTAAAAGCACTTTTGGAACACAAGGCTTTTTTCTGCCATGCAAGTCAATGGCAGAAACCCAAACTTTGCAATTACCCTGACTCCATTCTGTTGCCCCGAGAGGGTTGGTATTTGCCATGCAATCCTGCCGGAACTAGGACTACATGGTGGCCGAATCCCAGCCCTCTCGGTTGAACAGAATCCTACAAATGGAAACAAATGATTGGCAAGCAATGTCTTTCTACTATTTGGTTTGAAATGGGGAGTAGTCTAGTGCTAGTTTATTTATTTTATATATATATATATATATATATATATATATATATATATATATATATATATATAACCAGGTTAGTTGGCCCAGCAGCAGTTAGAGCCTGATTCTGCTGTGTAGTTTTATATATATATATATATATATATGAAAAAATCACATTCAGTTGGCACACTGTAAACAATGAAAAAAATGCTGATGCTTGTCCCATATGCACATGTAAATAAATAGATTTTACCAGATTGGAGTCCGGAAAAAACGAGACAGCACACAGTCCAGTAAGTCCAATAGAACTGTATTCAGTGTAACATGGCACCACCTCCTTTTGGAGGTGGTGCCATGTTACACTGAATACAGTTCTATTGGACTTACTGGACTGTGTGCTGTCTCGTTTTTTCCGGACTCCAATCTGGTAAAATCTATTTATATATATATATATATATATATATATATATATATATATATATATATATATATATATATATATATTGTGACATAGTCCAAAGATGTTAGGCAGCTTTCTGGCCCGTTTTAGGTCAGAAAGTGCAGGAATAGTGCAAAATGATCCATTCCACAGCTTCACATTTACTCAGGCTGGTGGGTGGAAAATCCAGACCACATTTTACAATGTGTCTAGTTCTCCCTCACCTTCCCTCCTAATCACTAGCACAGGTATTTAGAGCAGAGAGGTTTGCTTTTCAGTCTCTCTTCTTAGAGCCTGGAGAATGGGGGTTTCGCAGCTCCCCTGCATCCAGTTCGGGGTGGACGGCCCCTTCAAGTATCACAGTATCAGAGGACTTGCCTGGACACTTGGGACCGAGTTCCCACCACGAACAATTAAGACAAACACATGTTTATTGCCCTATCTAAAAGACTGTATGCTTTATCTAGTGACCCTAAATGAGAGGGTATTGTTTTTAAGCTGGGGAACCAGGTTAGTTGGCCCAGCAGCAGTTAGAGCCTGATTCTGCTGTGTAGTTAGATCCCTGAATGGGATCGGATTTTGTTTATTTGATTTGGTTTGTTTCTTGAAATAACAATGTGGGAAATACTATAACTCTGATATGAGTAAACCGCTGAATGTTAATATCTTAGTGCCTCTTGCCTACACATGTTAAAGCTGCAGTCCCTTACTTGGATGAAAATAAAGCAGGCAGAAGCCTGAGTTAAGCAACATAATACTTTGCATGATCCTGTTTTTGTATAATTAACCCTAGAAGACTGTGTCGGGAAGAACCCAGACAGACGTCAGCGCTACAAAAGAGGGGCGTTTGTCACATATGGTGGAGAATGTGGGTCGACACTAAAAAGTCTGTGGGTTTGCAAATAAATGCGGGGGTTTAAAATGGCCGCCCAGCTGAAGTAAAGTACAGATGCTATGAGTGAAGTCTGTCCCACTGTGTATATCCAGTTGTGCTTTCAGCATACACAGAGAATGTGCGAAGTGTGGATGCAATAGCACCCTGAACCCAAACAGAAAACCAAAATGTTTTGCTGAAGAAAGTGAAAATTGCAGCTAGCAAGTTGCCCCTGCCGGGTTTCTAAAATTGCCGACGTGAAATGTTTGTTTTGTAATGTACATAACCATGAAAAACAGTGTCCCTTCAGGCCATACGATGATGATGATGACGACAACTCGTATGTGGCCCCTGGAAGAGAGCTGTATCCACAGATGAATTTAGTATGCTGGGCCTGTCGTGAAGTAGGTCACATGGAAGATGTGTGCCCCCCAAATTTTCAAAGACAAAAAGCTGCAAAAGCAAGCAACGCCCTGTGAGTGCAAGCAAGATGTGGAAGCTACCAGTGAGTGTGTGCCCAGTACCACTGATATCTCTGGAGCTAATAAAGCAAAGAGAAAAAGAAGAAAAAGAAAAATATTTCTCAAGTCCCAGAGGAAAGGACTGAACCACTTGAACCTGCGCTGTCAGGACAACATGCATCTGAAAGGCGCCGAGATGTGCTGCAGAGTGCACTCCACACGAGCAGAAGGAGCAGAGCCACTGAGGGTTTGATCACTTCCTTTGCTTTTCCCATTAACCTTTCATTGACTGTTGTGGACTCCTGGTGCTTCTTTGCAAGCTGCTTTCTTGCAAGCTGTGTTCAGCCTTTACTGTACCATTGCCCACAGGTTCTTGTGGTACTTGAACGACTGGCATTGACTTGAGTGGATTCTTGCTGCCCTGCTATTAGCTGTTAAGCTGTATTTAGCCTACACTGTATGTTTGCTATCTATTTTCAGGGGTGTCTGATTTGACCAGTTATAGGGGAAGGGAGGCTTAGGGAAGTACCTCTCGGTCCTTTTGGACCAGGGGGAATGGGCCAGATGAAGAGGTAGTCCCTCAAACGTCGCCCCCCTAGCATACTTTCCGTTCTCCGTTTTTTGTGTATATTCCTTGTGTTTTATGTTTTTTCCCCTTTTCCTATCCCCCCCCCCCCCCCCACCCCTCACTTTGTGACATGCCCATTTATGATACTGGTTTCTGCAAACATATTTGATTTATTTCTGGTTCGTTTTATTATTAAATGTTTATTCTGCATTACAACTGTTTTCATCATTTAGCTATTAGACAGTGAGTGCTGGTACTTACGTAGATTTGTTAGTACTATACAGGGGAATAAGGGTCCCCTTTTGTTCTGTGCACCCTGCAATTGCATATATTGAACACTATCAGAGTGCTGTCTATCGTCCCCTTTTACCCATTGTTTTTGGCATGTGCCACATCCATCTCCAAAACTGCCACATGACCCCTTTTCCTTTTATAATTTCAGTGAGGAGTGGCCAGGAAAGGAAGATAAAGCAAGAAGAGCAGTGAAACGCGTTGTCAAAAGATAACAAACGCCTCAGCAAAGATAACCCATTAGAGCCTGTCGTCCTGCCACAGATGGACTGTCTGCTCTGCATGTTTGTCTTACAAGTTCTTAGCAAGGACCACCAGGCTTTCTGTATCAACCTGAAAAAACTAGCATCGATGCTAATGCTTGGGGGACACATGTTACTGATAAGGACATATAATGAATCTTTCTATATAGTTGGTGAGCACAAGTTCTTCAGTCTGGCATATGATGAGGATTTTATAAGAGAGGCTGTTTGTGATGCAGGGTTCATCATTGAGAATTTGGAAGCATTGCCTACTAAAAAGACCAGCACTTTATCTAATTATGAACATGTCATGTTTCTGATAGCACACAAGGAAAGGGAGGTTTAGTGAAAAAAAGTCAAATATACAACAATTTTCTGACACTTTACATACTTAATGGCAAAGATAAAGCAAAAATCTCAATGACTGCTTAAAAAATAAATTACCATATTTTAGGAATTGATATATAACCCCAAATCAGGATATATTACCCCAAACTGGCATATCATACCCCTTTTAGGAATGCTTTGGAAGTACCTTCAAAAGAGTCCTGTTTATACAAATATCAGGGAGGCATAATTTAATTCCATCTCTGGCAAAACAAATGCCCTTATTGCTAGATTCTATCAGTACCATGCTTTTACTTTTTGTCAGTGATAATCCCCCCAATTAAGCCCTCTTTGTAGATCTGTACAGACCCAGAAAGGGTCGTGACCTGGCATAAACCCAATATCTTGTATTTTTAAGGCAAAAGGTAACCCCATTAACCCCTGAAGCACCACATTGATTAAAATACTTAATATTCTCCATCATTTTCATTACAGAATTATTCAATATACTGTGAAAAACAATTCAAGAAAGATCAGTCGCTTTGCAGTATATTAAATGACCCTCTTAATAATTGCCCATGTGAATTGTATTCTTTATTGGGCTTTATTTGCAGTGTGCTTATGGTGTATGGTTACCTCTTTGCTGTATGTTTACCCCTGAAGGGATTTCTTTGCATTGCATTGGCAGCTTCAGCCATCAAAGAGGTTAAATCTTTTTTCTGCCATAGGGTTTTGTAACAGATACAGTAGGGCAGGGGGGCGCAAACTTTTTTCCCTGCGCCCCCCTGCCGGCTGTCCCCTCAGTCCCGCGCCCCCCCCCCAACCCCAACTTACCCACGCTCCAGCGTAATGACGTCACGTTGCCATAGCAACGTGACGTCACATGACCTCGCAGCGTCATTTTGACGTCGCGTTGCCATGGCGACGCAGGGAGGAAGCCGCCGGAGCCACGGTAAGTTAGGTTTACAGAGGCCCTGCAGCTCCCCCGGCACTTAATTTAAGTGCCTTCGGGAAGCGCGTGGGGCCTCTGTAAACCCCGCGCCCCCCTTCGGCAGTCTCGCGCCCCCCCTGGGGGTCGCGCCCCACAGTTTGCGTACCGCTGCAGTAGGGGGTGGGTCTGTGTTAGAACTTAGAGAAGAAAGTAAGGAAGGTTTTGTAATAAAAAAAGAACAAAAGTTATGTAAAACCCATATCTTTAATGACTAATTCATGTTTAAAAAGAGTGTAAGTTCTCAGGGCCACTCAGGTAATTTCTTTAGGCAGATTTGTAGAAAATAAACTGAAATAGCACGTGTAAATATATGTATATGTATAAATATGCCATGTTATTTCAGTGTCGGGATCTGAACGGTTCTGAAAGATTGCATACTTTTTAAACATGAATTAACCTTTAAATGTATCACATTTGCCAGGGTTCTGTAAGAAATCCTATCACATATGCTTTATGCAACATTTCAACTCCATTTCATCCAAAATGTAACTGATTGCGAAAAATACAGAATTGTTTTTTGTGACGTGTATTAATTAAATTAATATTAGGGAATAAAGCGAAACATACAGCACCCTCTCTTTTGACATTTTTTACCATGTGTGATATTAATTCCAGTTTGATGAAGTTAGTGAATCTCAGTCTCAATGTGAAACTCTAGTTAGACATTAATTGCAACTTTGGGACAGTCAATATGCCAAGGGCATTAGAACATGTGAGTCCTCAACATAGCATCTTCTTACCTAATGAGGACTCATATGGAAGAGCAGTGATTGGATATTCTGCTATCTCATGATATTTCCTCATGTGGTACAGTAATAATAACACATTATTCAGGATACGTTGCTAGCGCCCTCCTCTCAGCTTGGGGCATTGAATGTTTGCAAGCATCACTCTTCTATGATCTTAACTTATAATATTCTTACACACAAAATATGAGATAAGAGCAAAATGGCTATTTAACACAACTGCTTCAAATGGTTACGAAAGATAAACTTCAGCATGTTCTCAATGGAGGGAGATTCATTTAATCCCATTGACACAGTAAAAAGATATACCCCATAGCTGAACGTTTTATGCAGTTGTTCCTGCGCGTTTTACAGCTTGTAAAGGCACGTGTATGCAGATGACACAATCTTATATGCACACAGCCCTCGCCTCTCTGACCTTCGACATGTATTTCAATCGGATTTTTCAAGACTTGAATACTGAATTTCTCTAAACAAACTGTTTTTAAATATGGCCAAACTGTAATTACCTTATTTGAGACTAAGGCTACATTTCTAAAGCTACCAACAAAGCTACAGATCAGAACCAACTCTAACACCATTCTAGCCCCTGTCACTATTTGTAAGTGTCTGAGAATTTGGCTTTACCCACTTAACATTCGGGCTGAATATTGATACTCTGACATCTAAAACCTATGCCAATCTACAGGTATACTTTATGGGAACAAATCCTCTCCAAGCCCACTGCAACATACATCACTACAGAATGCTCAAAGAACTAGATTTGCCATCCCTTGAGTCCAGACACACAGTACATTTTTACTTTCTTGCCTTCAAATACTTTCTGGGAAAGCTACCACACGCAGCACTTATCACTTGAGATCTGACTCCAAAAGACTGTTCACAGTCCCAAGGTTAAACAAGAAATTCAGTCGCTCCTCCTTCTCTTCCTTTTCACCTCATGACTGGACCACCAGTCACTACCAGAGACTCTCAAAACTGCCTCCAGTATGTCATTTCAAGACTTCAGCTGTCTCTCATTTTAATCTGGTCTGTACCTGTTACATACGCCCATAATCATATTATCTCTAACCATCTTTGAAATGTCTGTAAATTGAATGTATAATCTCTGTTTAATTAATGTAACCATGTGTAGAGGGAGAGGGGGTTGGCGCGGTATTAAAGGGGTTGCACCCCATATGGCCACCCCCTGACCTCACCAGGGAGGCAAGGGGTTAACTGGACTGCGGTCCAGGAATGTGGTTTACACCTTGTCATGTCATGAAAATGTATGTTCCCCTGTTCCCATGTTTCATTATAATCCTGTATTTTAAAGATGTTTTAAAGTGCATTTCTGTATCTCCAGTTC
The DNA here is from genome assembly GCF_040206685.1 of Ascaphus truei. Taxonomy (NCBI): domain Eukaryota; kingdom Metazoa; phylum Chordata; class Amphibia; order Anura; family Ascaphidae; genus Ascaphus; species Ascaphus truei. The sequence goes on from NC_134495.1 coordinate 41,724,056, forward strand.
TGGAGGTCACAGAGAGTTGATATTTGGCCAATGTGTGGAGTCACTGTAGGCATTAGGAACCGGCAAATTTCGACCCACTGAGCCCACCAGAATGGAACTTATTCATATGTTATGTTATGATATTAAAGTGTATATGTATGGTATTTTGGATCTGCTCTGAAAAATCCAAACTCCATCTGCTATGCTAATAGGTCATGAAGGGCAGCCGGCTGATTGAGCCTAAGCACTGTGATCAAAAGATAAACTACCCTGATTGTTTACACTAAGTACTAATCAACAGACCAGACGCTGCCACTCTATTTGTTACCTGAGGGCGGAGAATCATCAAACTGGAGTGGTTTGTAAGTGTTATGTCTACACCTACAAACAATGCAGATACTTCATTTGGTAAACTGGTCGTCGCCCCTGATTTAATTATGGGGCTACCCATAGAGTCCCAGTACACATGGGCTAATTAGCTGGGGGGCATGGGTTAATCTGTGTCTCCACGTTAGGGATTGGATACAGATAATTGTTCACCAATAGTCTGTATTCAATGTTTAGAATAGGGTTACACAGGTATATAAACTGTGTAAACCCTACAGTTTTTAGTTGTGCTTCTGATTCCACCTGGAATGTCACCGGATTGCTGGAGAATTGCTAGCTGATACTTTTCCATCCCCGAACCCTAAGTAAGTGTTACCTTCTTGTCTGTTAATTGTACTATATTGCTGTGTTCACCTTTTTTAAGGAATACATTTTATTTTATTATATCTAAGCCTCGTTCAGTTCAACCCAGATATTTGGTGTTCATTATATCTTGTCATAAGCTACCGTGACACCATATATTGTCACATTAACTCTATGCCCAGAACGTAATTGAAAACGAGTGGTAACTGTATATTATTTCCTTGTAAAAGTATTTCTAAATACATAAAACTTTCTAGCAAGCTGGTATAAAATGTATCCCTTCTATAACGTGAACACATGGAGAAAGGGGGGAAGTTCTCAGCTACAATTCATTGATGTCAAATACATAAATTGCCACAAGTGAAACTGATGTCATAAAGGCATCCAAAAATATATGTAATGGCAATTCAAAAGTAATCAATGCCAGTGGAAAGATACGAACCGCCTCCCAAGCATATACAGTAATCCGGAGATGAGGTTAAATGATCCGGTGCAATTCTCGGCGGAGGGGAAGACCCCGCCAAAGGCAGAGAGGCATGCTGAGAAGTCGGTTTGCTGAGGATTCTCTGTAAAACAGCAGTGATGTCGGCCCAACATGGCATTTCGCTGGTTAAGCTTCGTCGTTAAGCTGACTGAGTAATTAACTGGGTTGTTGTGCATTTCTGCCCCTTGTTCTTCATTGTAACATGTATGTCACATGTTTTTTGTGTTACATGTTCATATGCATGTTACATGTTGTTGTTTGTGTTTTATACTAATGTGTATGTAGCCCCCATCTCTTGGTGTTGGCTACTAAAGTAAGCTAAGGGGTTAATGGCAAGAGTGGGTGATAACCTCCACCCTGTGGTGACATAGAAGTACTGTGTCACAGGAGGTATAAAAGAGGAAGCAGAGAGTTCTGGGAGTTAGGTTCCAGCATGACAGGATAACAGACCCTTGGGGAGTAGAGGTAGGGGATATGTTCCCACAGTTACAGTATAGGTTAGGCCCCCCCCCCCCTTTTGTTGTGTTTCAGGTAGGGATAGTGCCCTATCGTTAAGGATCCCATAATATGGCCATAAGAGAAAAGAGCATGTCCCAGTAATGGGAATGCAGACATACCTCAGTGGGAAAAGCAAAAATGCCGCCAGGATGTGTGGGGATCAGCCCTACAAGCAGATCTCCATACGCAGTTTTCAGTACCCCTGAGGAAGTGGCAGTTCCAAAGCAGAATGAGAGGTAACAGTAACGTTACACAGAACAGGCCAGAATCTCAGCAGGGGCCCACAGTAAACGGGACACTAAGAATGTTGCTAAGAAGGGAGGCCCGGGCCACAATATTAAGCTTGTACAGTAACAAGCTTAAGTGTTTAGTAAGCACTCAGGGAAGACATGTATCACGTGTGATAGTTCTTAGGGCACCAGCAAAGCAGAGGCACCACAAAAAATGAGATTTAAAAAAAAAAGGAATTTGATATTTGATATTTTTTTTTAAAGCATCGAAAGTAGTCACTATGGGAAAAATCTAAACTTTCTTGGATTTTCTTGCACTCCCCTTTATACTCTTTCCCCATTTTTCTGTTCTCTTTTATAACTTATCCTCACCTAAACCTGGGGGTGTACTACTAACGTAGACCGAAATAATTTGAGGGAATCAGATCCAGTCATGTGTTGCAATAAATTTATGTTTAATTATTTATATATTTTTCTGAATTATATATACTTGATTCAGGTTTTTTTTCTTATCTATTATATATACTGAAAATGGTGGTAACATTGGCCATTTTTTGACAACTCTGTCCCACCATGCAAAAATTTTGAGCATTTTTTAATCGAATATTAAGCGCAAAATTGAACATTTGTATGTGTTGATTTGTAGGTCATAATAGTTGCAACATCTGCTGTTTCTAATATCATTCTCATTTTCACCGTTAGCTGTCAGGACCGATGCCATTTTATATGTTAGTCCTCTATGGCTCGTTGCATCCGTACTACGTTGCCAATGCATGGCTTTGCGTAACCCTCACATTTCAATCTTAATCTCATTTCGTTTTTTGTTTTTTTTTGGTGATGCGAGTCATAGAAAGGTTAGAATCCCTGTATCCATATTTCTTTCAAAAATCAGTATTTTGTATACTTTTTAATTAGTAACTTAAAAAAAACGTAATGGTAATAATGCCAAATATTTATGTATTCGGTATATATTTTTGGTAAATCGAAAATGAAACAGTTTTTATTGAAATTGTAAATAAAAATGGTTAAACCAAAGATTTTAAATTGTGAATAATATTATTAATCAATTACTACAATTTTTTATAGATTTTTTATTAGTAGAAATTATTTCTTTAACAGTTTAACTTGCACATATAACAATAGTGTACATTGTATAGTTTCTTTTGTTTGTTTTTTTAGATAATTTAATGGATTACAGATAACTGAAATAAAGGATGAAACTGAGGGGAGCACAGAAACATAAACTAGCGGATGAAAATAAACAAAAAACGAGTGAAATTATTTAAAAAAAACCCTCCCAAGCTGTCATCATTTGTTAAAGTGAATCCTTCAGAAGCAGCATCTTCTCACTGAAGCACAGACATGGTTCCGAAACCTGTAGATGTTTCAGAGACAGCTCCTTCTTCTTGTGGTGAAGCAAACACCATTTCAGAAGGTGTGGATTTGTCCGGACCTGTAAGTTAGACTCTAACTAATCATCCTTCTCCTGGTGGTAAAACAGACCTTGTTCCAGAAGGTGTGGATGTGTCAGATACTGAAGCTGCCCATGCTGTAAATAATAGGAGAAAAGATCCTGGTACAGTATGTGGGTTGATTTCAGTACAGATGATGTAGCTTACTGGATAGATCATGGACCAAATGACTGTAAAGCGCTACGTAAAACTAGCAGCGCTATACAAGAACATGCTATTATTACAGTATTATTATTATTATTACAGTATTATTATTATTATTATTATTATTATTATTATTAAACACCACACTGGACCATTTGAAAAATCCCGCCGGACTTTTTCCAATGGCAGTTTAGTATTGTTTTTATTTTGTCAGTGCTTAGGGCCTCTAAAGGTTTAAATCCGGCCCTGTATAGATGAAATGAAGTACAACAATGTCAATCTACATGTAACTGTGACTGCAGCGTTCCCAAGCATGGGAACATAAATAAAGATTGACGTTGTACTATACAAACTCCCATCTTTCCATTGCTCAGCCAACATAGACAGCACCCTGAAAGAAGGAAAATCAATGAGGATTTCTAACACAACACTACATCAATGTAACCTCCCTGGAGAGCCAGGCAAGGTGGGTTACATGCATGTGGCATGTTAATGTGTATGTTACCTGTCAATGTGTATGTGACATGTTAATGTATATGTTAAATGTTAATGTGTATGTTACATGTTAAACCATGTTCGATCTGCCTAATTATAGACACAACGTATTTTCAGACAACTGTAAGAAGTTCAACAAATCACCAACATTTTCCTCCCCACCAGGATTAATGTCAGACCGAGAAACTTTAAATGCAAAACCTCCACGTGCTTAAAACATGATCCACTCCCATAATAGCACAATATTACCCATTATTATTGTGGCGAAAATGGGGGTAATCAGCGCATTAATAAAGGCAGTGGGCTCGGCTGGTTACCCCTATTTCGCATTGGGGATGAAGGGGTTAATTTTATATGCATTTCTGTCCCCGTTTTGCAGGATAGTCTATACCTGCAGTTCTGAATAACAGGAGCCGTTCCATTAAGACTGCTAATTGAGGAACGGAGTGAGCCAGCACACTGATTTTCCGTGTGCAGCCTCAGTGTAACCCCTCAAGTACACACATATTAAAAATATAACTTTGTCATAAGGGAAACATATATTTTTGATAAAGTGCCTTTCTGTTGCAGTTTTAAAATGTACAGGCAGGATGCGATTGTTTCTGACTGCCTTTGTAATGCATTAAGGAACAGATGTTTTGCATACCAGAACCAAATGTTTTGACACCTATGAGCTGGGTCACTTGCCTATGCAAGCTTCAAAGCTAGCCTGCTAGGCCCACAGCTGTAAGTCTCTCTGGAAGTTGCATATCAAAAGACCCAGAGTAAGGGGGATGTGAATTGGCCAGATGGATGCTAAATAGGACATCCTGGTGAACATGTGGGCTAACTCACACCCTAAGTTCCCCCTTCCAGCCTGAGAGGGGCCAGGTAGAGAGGAGAGTGCACCTATGCTAAGTAGCAAGATGGCGTTGTCGCACATGCTCTGTGTGAACAGGAAATCCCTAGTGCCCACTCTCCAAACTGTGGGCAAGTAGGTGATTGGGGAATGATTATTTTCCCACGAGGGGGATTGGGTGGGTATGTTGGCAATAGGCTTCCAAATCCTATATACATCCCACCCAGGCTATTCCCATTGTCTTTCGTCTTTCGTTTTTTTTATTCTACCATGTGAGCAGAGAAGAGCAGCAGCACATTCCTGGAACGCAAAGAGTCTTATTACATCTTAACCAAGGACAAAACTCTGCGTTAGGACACTGTGATTGCTGGGGGTTATTTGATTAACCCCAACAGACCAGAAAAGACTTTGCACATTCACAGAAGGATTGGGGCTGGCAATTTGTGCCCTTGCAAAAGCACTACATTTTAAAAGACAATCTTCTGGTGCTTTGCACCTTTCTGGACATTATCTCCTGTTCCTATACCCGTCAGTGTAATTATTAAGTTTATTCTGCAGTTGTCGTGTGTTTGCCTATCAAGGGAATAAATCTCAGTTTATTTTGCTCAACCTGTTCTGCTCAATCAGGATCCACGAAATATAAATGTGTTATTAAATGCGTCTCCCGTGACAAGCGTTTAAAACTGGTGACAGGGGTGGGATACTGATTGAGCCTATATTCCAGTTTCCTGTGAGGTTCTGTAATATAGTGAAGACCTTGTAGATTGCAAGCTCCTCAGACAAGTGGCAACATACACACACTTCCAAAGAAGCACAAGATAATTCACTGGTCTCTGGACCCATACCCCAGTGGCACCATGAGTCCACGCTCAGGAAGGTTTTGTACCTGGAACCGGGCGCAGATAGTGGAGAGATGTGTGGGGTATGGGTTCACGACAGACGGTCGTTCAAAGAGTCAGCTGGAGGAGGATTTAGAAGGATATGAGGGCAGGATGGCCCCACCAGCAGACAGTACTCAGCCCGGAGTGCAGGTCCCTCCAGCTCCGGGGCTGCAAGTACAGCGGGAGGATGTCAGTGACCGCCTGGAAGAGGGTGGCGTGGTGCCAGGGGGTGCAGATGGATCAGTCGCTGCAGCGACCGGACTTGCTACCTCTGAACTCATTGCACTCCTCACCGCCTGGGGAGAAGGGCTTAGCTATGAACAGCGACTCCAGCTCCTGTCAACAGCGCTTGGAAGGCCCCCTCACTCCCACCTTGTCAGCGGGGAACAGGACGTTCCCAGAGCAACTGCTGTGGAAGCAGCAGAGCCAGCAAATGAATATGTAACCAGCATAGCTTTGGTGAGCAACGCAGCAGTCCCCAGAGAGGCAGCCATTCCGGCTAGGGGGGACCAGTCTGCACCTCAGCGGACTCCCAAACATACAGTGGGCAGCGACACGCCCTATACTGGGGAGTTCAAGCTTGAGAGACGGTGCTATCATTGCCACAAGGTGGGCCACATCCGGCCACATTGCCCGGACCGTGAGCGGTCTGGGGGACCCCATCAGGGGCAACGTTCACGAGCTGCAGGGCCAGTAACCCAGATTGGGCTGGCCCACACAGAGGAACAGAGCACAGCCATGGAGCCACAACCAGGAGGGATGTCCCAGGCCGATGCTGCTTTTGTCACCTCAGAGCCAGCAGCAGTGAGCAGAGGATGTCCAAGTGCATCAGTCGAGATGCAGCCTGCTGATGTCCTGAGTAGGCACCCACGGAGGGTTACCTTTGGTGACCGGCAAGCAGGGAGCTTGCCAGATTGGGGTGCTGCTGTTATTCTGGTGCAGCCAGAATATTTGCTCCCGGGCACCGGGGTGCAAAGAACCATGCCTGATGGAGGGCTGCGGTCCTTACAGGGTGCCCAGATAATTTTGGATGGGGGTGCCAATCATGGCATGAGGGAGGTGGGGTTTTTGTCCAGGGAAACTGCTGAGGTGCGCCTTAGCAATAACCTGGAGCCTGTGATCTGTGTGGTTGCTGCGGAATTGCCTGCTGTTGCGGCGATTCCTAAGAGCCTGTCATCAAGATTCACAGCAGAATCAACCTCTGTCCCCCTGCATTTGGGACCAACGGTTCCAGTGGCCTCTGCGGAGACCAGACAGGTAAGCCAGACTACTGAGTCGCAACCAGTAACTGACTTACTGTTCCCTTTACCTGTCCCTGTTACCCCTGACTTAGAGACTAAGGGTGGGTGGTTAGAATTAGGGACAGCAGATAGGGATGCAGTGAAAGCTGACCCCAGCTTAGAAGGTATGGGACTGCGGGCGTCCGAGTCCTGGGAAAGCGGGGGATCAGACCACAGGCTGTGGCACCGCGGGCTCTGGGGTAGGGAGCCAGGTTCTACCGGGTTAGCCAGGGGCTGGACAGGTAGAAGACGGTTAGTGGGACCCAGGGAGGGTAGGCCGCAAGTGTTGCAGGTAGCCTTCCCCAGTCCACTAGTGGGGCATCAGGGGGTCACTCACATGAGAACTCAGCTGTTGCAATCTTACTTCTGGACGGAGGCAGTAGGGGCAGTGGCAGACTTTGGCCACCCCTGGGACACCTGCCAGCCAGAGGGTAAACCGGGTGATTATGTGCAGATGCTCTTGAACCTGTTACCAGGAATGGGGAACATGTTTCAGGAAGTAGCTCAGGCAGTGCCAGGCCTCTTAGGTAGGATAGGGTTTCCTAGGGGGGTCCTAATTGAGCTAGGGGCCTGGGGAGGTAAGCAGGCAGGGGCAGAAGCCAGGGCTAGGGTAGAGCAGCCTAGGGTCCTGTTCTCAGACAAGCTGGGCAGGGCACCAAGTAGAGATCAGCCTGTGCTCCCAGGTGATCTGCATCCTCTGCATAAGAATACCTATGGAGCATCAGCAGAGGTGGCAGACAGTGTAGAGAGGAAGGCAAAGGGGGAGTCAGTCTTCAGCCTTCAGAATGGCCTCTGTGAGTTTTTCAGGGTGCCATTCAGGATGAGGAATGCTCTGGCTACCTCCCACCGCCTGGCCAGGAGGGCACTAGAGAGAGTGCAGAGGGTTAGGGAGACAGGGAGGACCAAAGTCTATCACATCCATATTCTCAAGGAGGACACAGCTCTGCCAGATCTCCTAGGGGAGGCTAGGCAGGGAGGTACCATAGAGCAGGTGGAGATAGGGTTTCAGCTGAGTGTCAGGATGAGAGCAGATGCCAGGGCTATGCTAGAGCAGTATAAGGTTCTATTCATGGACAAGCCAGGGAGGACACACATCACTGAGCACCCAGTGCTTACAGGGGATTGGAGACCTCTGCATAAGCACGCTTAGTGAGTGTCAGCAGAGGTGAAGGGCAGTATAGAGAGGGAGGTTGGCGGAGATGCTGGCCCTAGGGGTAATTGTACCATCCCAGAGCCCTTGGGCTTGTCCGGTAGTCCTAGTGCCTAAGAAGGATGGGACCACCCGGTTCTATGTGGACTACCGGCAGCTCAATGCAGGGACGGTTTCAGATGCCTACCCCATGCCCCACTTGGATGAGTTTCTGGATGAACTCGCGGGGGCAAGGTATCTGACCACCAGGGATCTCAGTAAAGGGTACTGGCTGATCCCTTTGACCCAGAAGGCTAGGGAGAAGTCGGCTTTCATCACCCCAAGTGGCCTCTATGAGTTCTTAGTGATGCCATTTGGGATGAAGAATGCACCGGCTACTTTCCAACGCCTGGTCAATCGTTTGCTAGAGGGTATGCAAGGGTTTGCAAGGGCTGATCTAGATGATATTACTTTGTTCAGTAACTCCTGGGAATCACACTTAATTTATGTAGCTGCGGTGCTAGCCAGGATTAGGGAGGCAGGTCTCACCTTAAAACCCACCAAGTGCTTAGTAGGGATGGCTGAAGTCTTATACCTAGAGCATAGGGTGAGTGGAGGGCACCTGAAGCCAGAACCAGCTAAGGTAGAGGCAGTAGTGCAGTGGCCCACTCCCAAAACCAAGAAGCAGGTCATGGTGTTGCTAGGCACTGCAGGCTACTACAGGAAGTTTGTTCCCCAGTATAGTGCCATTGCCAAACCCCTGACTGACTTGACCCAGAAGCGACTATCTGTGCTGGTAGTCTGGACTCCTGCTGGTGAAGCTGCATTTCAGGCTTTGAAGACTGCACTAGCCAGCGCTCCTATACTGGCCGCTCCAGATTATTCCAAAAAGTTTCTGGTGCAGACGGATGCCTCAGACTTTGGCAATGGTGCTGTGCTCAGCCAGGTGGGAGAGGAGGTCAGGGAACCTCCAATGATGTTTCTGGGCCACAAGCAGCTGCCCAGAGAAGTGGCATATGCCACTATTGAGAAGGAGTGTCTGGCCATAGTATGGGCTCTAAAGTAGCTACAGCCCTCTCTGTATGGCAGACCCTTCACTGTTATCACTGACCATAACCCCCTAAGTTGGTTGCAGAGGGTGTCGGGAGAGAATGCCAAGCTCTTGCGCTGGAGCCTTGCCTTGCAAGAATGTGACTTCACCATTCAGCACCAGAAAGGCAGTGAGCATGGGAGTGCTGGTAGCCTCTCCCGGCAGGACAATCCCCAAGACCTAATGACTTCAAAAACCCTCCGGTCAGCCCAACCACCAGAGGAGGTGGCCAGGGCAAACCTTGGGCTTTGAGTGGGGGAGGTGTGGCGAAAATGGGGGTAATCAGCGCATTAATAAAGGCAGTGGGCTCGGCTGGTTACCCATATTTCGTATTGGGGATTGTGACAGAGTCACTAACTCAGTAGGCTGTGACAGTGAATGGAGAGATGCTGCAGCCAGTTCACCGAGTGTTAATCTCCTCAGACAGAGAAAGCACAGCTGAGGACTGATTAAACAGGGGCTTGTTTTTCCACAGGAAGGTGGAGAGAACTCTCCCGGCTTGGAAGCCGTAGTAGCTGCTGCTGCTCTGGTCCCCAGTCCTGCGAGGAGCTTTGCTGCTGGGACCAGCTGGGACCCCAACCCAGGATAAAGATAAACATTGCTGCGAGGCTGGACACAGCCTGCTTCCCGGAACCGTGTTCCTGTTTGCTGTTTGGAGCTGCAACAGATAAGACTTTATTATTACACTTATTGGTTATACTTTGTGTTGCATATGTTTTGGGCATGACCAGATTAGCTGGCTGTCTTGTTAGTAAGGGCTCAAGAAGTGAGTTAGTTTCCCTAAAGGGAACAGGCTTTAATTTTCAAGAAAGTAGTTTCTTAAAGGGACAGTGCACCCGTACTTTATTTTGGATGTTGCTAATAAACCACTATAGTTGAACGTTTCCCACCGTGTCTAGCGTCTTACTGACCCCGCCGCGAGGCCATCCTGCAACAGGTGGTGTCAGAAGTGGGATGCTACGCCTCTGGGGGTCAGTAGATGAAGATGTGTTGAGACACTGAACTCAAGCGGAAAAAAAAATGATTTTTGCTGAAGTGAGTGAATTTGCAGCTAGCAAGTGCTGTGTCATGTGTCAGTTTTGCAATGTACATAACCATACAAAACAGTGTCCCTTCAGGCCATACGATGATGATGATGATGACGACTCGTATGTGGCCCCTGGAGGAGAGCCGTACCCACAGATGAATTTAGTATGCTGGGCCTGTCATAAAGTAGGTCACATGGAAGATGTGTGCCCCAAAATTTTCAAAGACAAGCAGCTGCAAAAGCAAGCAACGCCCTATGAGTGCAAGCAAGATGTGGAAGCTGATACCAGTGAGCGTGTGCCCAGTACCACTGATATCTCTGGAGCTAATAAGGCAAAAAGAAAGAAGAAAAAGAAAACTGTTCCTCAAGTCACAGGGGAAGTGACCAAGCCACTTGAACCTGCGCTGTCAGGACATGCATCAGAGAGGCACCGAGATGTGCTGCAGACCGGAGTGACCGGCAGAATTGTCACAGGAACGGTGGCAAAGGAAAAGGAGGAGCAAAGGGAAGCTGAATCCTTGATCCAGGGAAAAGAGGCCTTAATTTCTGCACTCCAAACTGCCCAGCGTGATTATGATGTCTTGCAGGAACAATTGAATAGGGAGCGAGAAGCTAATGCTGAGGTACAGAGGTGTATACTCCCAGCTATACAAGAGTATGCGGCATTAAAGAAAACAGAGCATCTCTTGCGGAGTGAATTGGAGGAGCTGACGACAAGTTTGAATAAGGCCAACACTGCAATTGCTAACATGGAATCAGAGAGAACAAGTCCTGACTGGAGACTGTGCTATCAGATGTCCCAGAGAGATGTGCAAAACTTCATCAAAGACTTAGAAGTTTCTCACCAAGAAGCTAGCGCGCTCAAAACAGAGCTGGAGCTCTCACGCCAGGAGGGCCACAGTCTAAACACAGAGCTGGGTATGTTGAAGGAAACCCATGAGAATGCCCTGAGGGATTTAGAGACTGTAAAGAAGGAGAATGTAAGTCTTACACAGGAAAATTCAGACTTGACTGATCAAATCAGTAAAGGTGATAAGAAGCTCCACCAAGCAGGAAAAGTGGAGAAGCAATTGATCCAGGAAAAGTGGAGAAGCAATTGATCCAGGAAAAGCTAGAGGTGCAGGAAGCACTGCAGAATGCAGAGAGGATGCAATGTGTCTCCCTGCAGCAGCACACACAGGCAACGCACTTATGGCAGAGCCAGCTGCAAGAGCTACATGTAAGTCTGCAAGCAGCCAAGGAGAAGCAGCGAGTGCTACAGGAATGGCTGAGTACCCAGTATGTCCCCACAGAACAGCATGAGGAACTGAGGGCCACGCTGTACGCCACAAGAGCATCGCTAGGGGCAGAGCTGGGTACTTTGAAGAAAGCCAATGAAACGGTCCTAAGGGATGTAGAGACTGTGAAAATGGAGAATATAAACCTGAAGGAAGAGGTTTTAAATCTGACTGGTCAGGTCAGTGATGGGACTGAGAAGTTTCACCAAGCGCAGAAAGTGAAGACACAATTGGCGCAAGAAAAAAATGAAGTACAGGCTGCTCTGCAGAATGCAGAGAAAATGCTGGAAAAAGAATGCCTCGCCCTGGAGCAGCTGAAGATCACGTTGAGCGCCACAAGAGCATCGCTGGAGGCGGAGCTTAGAAGCCAGGTGACTCTGTGTGAGAGGGAACATGAGAAGGTCCAAAGACTGGAGCAAGAGCTGGAGAAGCAGAGAGGCAACTCCATCTCCATGAGTCAGTATGCCAAGGAGAAAGAAGCCTGGAAGACAGAAGCAACAGCGATACTGGCGACAAGAACTGCAGAGCTCAAAAAGATGGAGGAAGTGTTGATGCAAACCCAGAGTAAGCACCAGGAAGAGGTGAAGGCCCTGAGAGGGGACTGCCAGCATCAGATTGAAGAGCTGCAAACGCAGGTTGCTGAGCGCAAGATACAGCTCGCCGAGCGGGAGAAGGTGACCGTCTGACAGGTGGCTTGCCTGTCATTGCGCTATGAAACCGAGATGGCTGACACCCGCAAGCTTCTGGACCACACGTCCAATGAGATGGCCCGACTGCAGCTGGAGCTGGACAAGGTCTGGGAGGAGCACTGGCAGTGGCAGGTCAGAAATAGAGAGAAAGAAACAGACTTAAGACTTGCGCTGAACCAGCTAGGAGATGTGAAATCGCGACTCGACGCCAAAGAAGATGAACTGGCAGCTGCACTGAGTGAAAAAAGAAATGCAGAAGGACAGCTTCATGACCTGAGGAAGGACCTGGAGTTTGAGCGTGCTGGCCGCAAGATGGCAGAGAAACAAAAGCGTGACCTGGATGAGATACTCGAGGCTCTGAAGAGTGAGCAGGGTGCTACGTTGGACTCTAATGCTGCCCAGCAGGAGATTCCTCAGCTGAAGTTGGAGAAAGAGGTTACAACCCTAAGACAGACCCTTGGGTCACAGAAGCAGTCCATGGGAAAAAGGGTGGTAGAGATAAAGCAAGTGAGGTGCACCAGGAAGCGTGACTGCAATACCGTTGCAGTGTTACAGTCTACTTTTCACAAGGCACGGGATGGGAAGACCAAGGTGCTATGTAGTAGCACAGTAAGAAGCCAGTTGTACTATGGGACCCATAGTGGATTCCTTGCAAGGAAGGCAGCCGCTGTGAAGAGACAGTCGAGAATGGGACTAAAGAGTGTCCATGTTTGTAAGATGAGAAAGACCTCACAGTTTGTTCAGCAACACTCCCAACGGAGTAAGTTAAGGGGACAAGAAAGACAGGCCCAAGCCTTCGAGTCTGCCGACTGTAAAAGAGAGGCATCATGGGGTGCACTTGGGGTTAAAAAGACCCCCACCCAATTTGAAGTTCTGAAAATAAAGGATGTGAAACCCAACACTGAAGGTATGCTGATGGAAAAAGGTCCAAAACCCATCACCGCTAAAGCGGAGTTGCTGTCTTCACAAGAAAAGGCCAAACAAGCACTGGTGAGTGAATGCTATGAGCTAACTGAGGTCTTGGCTCTTCTACAGGGTAAGGGAGACTCTGAGCCCAAGAGGAAGAAGGCAGAGATAGCTGATAGACAACAGGAGGCTTGGGGACATTTGCAAAAGGGGACACAACAAAGACGGAGCTTCAACCCTAGACTCAGGATGGCACAAGAGAAAGAGGTAGAGAAGGATGAGTGTTCAGGCCCAGATGGCCTGGTAATTACCCCAAAAAGAAAATGCCTTAATTGGAAGGCAAGAAAAAAAAGGGGGAGGGAAGGGCCGACGTCAGACATTTTCGCCAAAAATGCTGGTGGACGGGAATGGTGCACGGGCCGCTCCACAGGACAATGTTTCGCTGGGGAGAGGGATATGTGACAGAGTCACTGACTCAGTAAGCTGGAATGGAGGATGTGTGTACTTTCCAGCACTAAACCAGTTAACCTACAGTTGGAGATCTGCATACACCTGCAGCCTAATTAAATAGGAGGCCTGAGAGACTGCAGGTTTAAAAGCAGGAAGTGACACACACACAGAGAGCTTGTTTTTCCACAGGAAGGTGGAGAGGACTCTCCCGGCTAGGAAGCCGTTGCTGTTGCTCTGGTCCCCCAGTCCTGCGAGGAGCTAGGCTGCTGGGACCAGCTGGGACCCCAACCCAGGATAAAGATCAAGATCGCTGCGAGGCTGGACATAGCCTGCTCCCCGGAACCGTGTTCCTGTTGCTACTGGAGCGGCAAAACAGATAAGACTTTATTCTTATACGTATCGTTATCCTTTGTGTAGCATGTTTTGGGCATGACCAGGTTAGCTGGCTGTCCTGTTAGTAAGGGCTCAAGAAGTGAGTTAGTGTCCCTAACGGGACTAGGCTTTAATTTTCAAGAAAGTAGTTTCTTAAAGGGACAGTGCACCCGTACTTATTTTGGTTGTGGCTAATAAACCACTATAGTTGAACATTTCCCACCGTGTCTAGCGTCTTACTGACCCCGCCGCGAGGCCGTCCTGCCACAATATATATATATATGTGTGTGTGGTGTATGTGTGGTGTATATATATATATATATAATATATATATAATATATATATATATATATATATATATATATATATATATATATATAAAAAGAAAAAAAGAGGAGAGAGCGCACGCCCATAGCGTATAAAAGTTTTAATGAAGGGGGGAGGGGGAGAGAGGGGGGTAAAAAACGCACTTACAAAAAATGCATTAAAATCAAGCATATGTGATATACATAATCACCACCATCCGGTTAGCTGAGACTCTTGGGGCACTCCTAAGCTCCGTTGGTAAGGGGCAACATCACTGCAGGTTCCAGGGCTGGTAGCACCATCCGGTCAAACTGCAGGCTTCAGGGGCCGTCCCAGGCTCCGTTGGTAATGGAGCACCGTCCCAGCAGATTCACAAAGCAGGTAAGCTATGAAAATGTCCAAGAAAGAGGTCCCGTGTAATGCTGCCTCTAGCACTCGTGCCTGGATCAATACGCTCCAGCGCTTGGTGTGGACTCCAATGTCTCTGCGTCTGACGTCACGTCGCTCCCTGACGCGTTTCGTCAGTCACGGCTAACTTTCTCAAAGGGATGTCATAAGAAGGGGAGGTCCGGTATTATATATACAACCTCAGAGTGGTAATTAAAGAAAATCTCCTCCCCTACTCAGCTGCATTCGTTTTTCGTGCTGCTACACACATATATATGCACACTTATACTTACATAAAATACAGGTAATTAACCCTAAAAGGATCGGAGGAGAAAACAAAATTTAACTCTAAATACCAGTCTATATCGTATTGCATTTTGGATAGATGACACATAGTATACACAACATATACATACAAGCTCATTAATAAGAGAAATCATTATATAAAAAATCCATAAATGTATATTAGATTTATATTACACATAGACTGGCATAACATAGTTCATCAAGGCCAAATTCATCAAGACAAAAGTCCTAAAGGGATAAAACCAGAGGGAAACATTCAGCCTACATGTAAATCACAACCTCTCAAATGAATATATATTAATGTGTGTATGGATTCTATTATGATATTCCATAAGGTGCATCAGTAAATAATACTTAACTTCACCTAATATATAGAGAGGGATGACCTACATATAGGCTAATACTACATATGGTTACTGTAAAACAAAGGATCACAAAAATAGAAAGTGCAATAATATATATATTCCCAATCACACATAATCAAGTGCAAATTTTTGCCTCTAATGAGTGTGTGAATGACTTGAATATTGACAATAAGTCATATGATCCCGATAGGAAAATACTAATCATTTTAAAACCATCAGTCTGGAGTCTGTATGCCACAAACAAGGCCAGGTCCCGGGGAACTCTTATGTGAGTGCTTGTTAGAATTAATTATATATTTTTAACTTTTTAATTTTTAATATTTTAAATTTTTTAGTTTTTAAAGTAATAGGGACAGAAGTGTATAAGTATCGTTCCCCATTATTTACTATCCAGGCCCTAAATGGCCATAATAAGGTGAGTGCCTATTTAAATGAATATTAAATATAATATAGGTGCTATACAATAATTAAAAAAGTGTATGTGAAAATTAATATTAAAAATTATTACCTAGTATCATCCATTCAACCCTATAATGATCCTATTTTTAATTGGACCACCTAAATGTGCAAATAAAAATTATTTCATAAATATATCCACTGTCCAGACGGGTGGAGGTGTGGGATGGGGGGGGAGGGGGGGGGAATGGGGGGGGGGGCGAGGAAGGGGGGTGAATCTCAGGAGGAGATGCAGATATATGTGTGGTGTATGTGTGGTGTGTATATATATATATATATATACAGTATATATATATATATATATATATATATATATATATATATATATATATATGTGTGTGGTGTATGTGTGTTGTATATATTTATATATGTGTGGTGTATATATATATATATATATATATATATATGTGTGGTGTATATATATGTGTGTGGTGTATGTGTGGTGTATATATATATGTGTGGTGTATATATATATTTATATATATGTGTGGTGTATATATATATTTATCAAAGTTGCACAATTATAATAAATAATTTATTCTCACATGTCTTTTTTTTAATTATTGTATAATACACACACACACACACACACACACACACACACACACACACACACACACACACACACACACACACACACACACACACACACACACACACACACACACACACACACAGGTCCCCCAGTGACACACAAACACACAGACCACTTCAAAGTGACACACACAGTTACCCAATCACACACACACTGACAGCTACCAAGTGACACACACACACAGTGATACCCGCCTCCCAAGCGCGCTTGCTGTCTCCTCTGCCAGGACAGCAAAAAGCTCCTGGTAGAGCGAGCGGCAGCAAGCAAGAGCGAGCAGCAGCACCAAAGTATGTACTACTGTATGTCCCAGGCCTTAGAGATATGATTATTGCCGTATGTAACATATAAAGACAAGATACACATTTTGTTAGAAGAGGTAGGATAAGCCTACAATGTGTTAGAAGAGACCCTGCCTCAAGGAGTTTACAATCTATACGGCCAGGTAAGTTGAAACATTGGGTACAGGGGCTAAAAGGGCTGGTGAGGTTTAGATTACCAAACATCAGCAAACAGCTCACACCCTTTCACTGCCCCTCAGCGGTCTGCCTTTGGGGCCACACAGATGTGAATTGATTGAAGAGGTTCAGAATGAATGCAGGTGTGGTTTCAGAGTCCTTTGTGCTCCGGGGTCATTAACATTCCAGTTGGTGGGGCTAAAGAAACACATAGCAGTAAGCAAACGCAGATGTTAACCCATTCCACGCTGGTTCTGTGCAGAGGGGAGCAGCTCTTGAGGATCCCTTTTAGGTGCCCACATTTGGGGCGAAGCAGACTTATATTCAAGGGTTTCCGATTGAATGCAGTTGTGGTTTCAGAGTCCTTCCTATTAACACTTACAAATGTAGTTAATGTTAATATGTTGGGTGTCGCTGCCACACGACCACTGAAGGATTAATGCAGAGGGTGGTTCCATTTAGACGCATGGACCCCTGTAGCCTGTGCCGAGGACTATAGCTTGAAAGCTTAGGAACATTAAAAAAGTTTTACTGTGGGAGTACGTCATATAGACTTGACAGAAAAAAGGAATAGGTGCAAAACAGCGCTAGGGATATTGATGAATAAATGTTCAGGCAGCCAGGTGAAAGACTGGTGGTACAACCAGTCAGGGAAACAGATGAAACAAAGGGGTTAACCGGCGCCAAAGAGGGTAAATACCAGTCCTGTTGTGACAGTCCAAATACAGTCCTTGGGATGATGAATGGTGATGATTCTCACCTCAGCAGTGCATATGTGAAAAAAGAGAAAGAGAAAGAAAAATAATAGTGCAGTAAAGCAACACAGGGGGGGGGGGTGATCACAGATATTGACAAAAAACAACAAACAAGACATACAAACATATAACACTAGCACGGCCTAAATATTAATAAAAAGCATATTTATTGATGTGGAAATGTGCATAAACCGCATCCGGAGGGGTAAAATTGCAACCCTACTCACAAAATGCTGGAAAGGTACAGGCAGATCTGCTGTATGCAGCTGGGCTCTCAAGATGGCGACCGGAGCACTTGTGCTGGCGTCCACACGTGACTAGGAAGCCAGGCAGATGACTCAGATGACGAGGCCTCTGGGCGGACGTGACGTCACCCCCGTTGTGTATTCTCCACCGGCTCACAGGACTCCAGTCCTCCAGTCCTCATCAACAGCCGCAATATCGCCGTACCTCGGTTCAAAACACTAGTTGGAGACTGCAGAGTTTCTCCTTTGGAACTGCAGACTTCACCACACTGAAACACTCTAAAAACTTGAAACTTCCCGACGCGTTTCGTACGCATGCGCGTACTTCTTCAAGGGATGTGCTTGTCTGATAGTCTCTATGGTATATATACCCTCAGTCCAAAGTCCTGGTTGGTTAATTGGATAAGTGGTATTAACCCCAATTAGGGCTAATAGACAACAGCACATAAACAATGGCCTATGCTAATCAACATACATAACAAACATACAACATTAATTGGGATAACAGAAAAGAGAAAAAAACGTTAAAAACATTTAAAAAGACATTAAAAATATAAACAGTGGCAGAACAAAGAATTAATGACTTAAAAATAAGTAATTATAAAAAGGCTTTGAGTTCAAAGTCGATATTCATTCCCTTAGGGGAGAGGGTTTTGAGTTCATATATCCAGTAAGCCTCACGTATACTGGCCTGCTGGAGTCTACTCCCCCCTCTAGGATTAACATCAACCTGCTCAATTGCCTGACAGATAAGACCCTTGGGATTCTTATCATGGTACAGAGAAAAATGATGTGAGACACTATGTGTCACTAAGCCCCTTCTGATATTGTAAATATGCTCATAGACACGTCTCTGAAAGGTTCTCCCTGTTCTGCCCACATATTGCAAGCCACAAGGGCATTGCAATAAATATATAACATATGTGGAGTGGCAGTTAATGAAATTATATATAGGGTAACTCCTATTAGTAACATTAGATGTAAAAATTTTTGAATTTTTACTAAATGAACATGCTACGCATTTTACACAGGTGAAGAAACCTTTTAGATTCCCTCCTAGTTTCTGCTTTCTTTGGTTCACCGGACAACTGGGAGCTAGTTTAGATTTTAAGTTATTAGCCTTGGAAAATATAATATTGGCTTTTTTTGGGAGGATATCTGCCAATACTTCATCTTGTAATAAAATAGGCCAATACTTATTTATAATTTGTTTAATTTTTGGCGCCATCTCATTATATTGAGTGATGAACGCTACCTGGTTGTGACGTGTATTTATTGTTTCCTTCTTTTTAACCTCATATTGAAGTAAAGTGTCCCTATTGATCTCATTGACCTGATTAAAAGCCTCATTTAATTCAAACTCTTTGTATTTTCTATTAATGAATTTATGTTTTAGATCTTCTGCTTGTTTTTTAAAAAACTCGTCTTCTGAACAGTTACGTTTAAGACGTACCAGTTGTCCCTTTGGAACATTTCGCAGCCACTGCGGATTATGGTGACTATCCGCGCGCACATAGTTATTTGCCTGCACAGACTTAAAAAAGGTTTTTGTGTGCAATATGTCATCTTTGACATATATGTGGAGGTCCAAAAAATCGATGTGTTCAGTACTAAAACTACATGTGAATTTTAAATTAAGGTGATTGTGATTTAAATAAGTGCAAAAATCATTTAAAGAATCCTGAGTGCCTGACCAAATGAAAATCACATCATCAATGTAGCGCCGCCAGAGCACCAGGCTCACTCCTAGAGGACAGTTGTTCCAAATGAACTCCTCCTCCCAACTGTCCATGAATAAGTTGGCATAACTAGGAGCGAACCTCGTGCCCATGGCGGTACCACATTTCTGAATGTAATAGTGAGAATTGAAAGTGAAATAATTATGTGTTAAAATAAACCAAATACTCTCCATCAAAAAATCCCTCTTGGTGCGTGAATAGCCACTGGAGTGTTCCAGTTTGCGAGACACGGCCTGGCATCCTTGATGATGGTCAATAACTGTGTACAAGGATGTTACATCAGCCGTGGCTAGAATGTATCCTTGCTGCCATTTAAGATCTTTTAGAATTTGTAGCGTATGTGTCGTGTCTCGCAAATAGGACCTGCCACCAGTGACTACCGGTTGAAGATGGTGATCTATAAATTGTGAAAGATTTGAAGTGAGGGAAGAAATACCAGAAATAATAGGTCTCCCTGGAGGTGCAGTTAAATTTTTGTGAATTTTAGGTATAAAATAAAATAACGGTGTGCGTGGAAACTGAACAGACAGAAATTTGAACTCATCCTCACATAATGCCCCACTATCTACACCAGAAGTCAACAATTCTCCCAGTTCGGCTTTGAAATGTACCAAAGGGTCACTGTTAAGGGGGAGGTATGTGGTCTCATCTCCCAGTAATCTCATGGACTCTTTTAGATAATACTCTTTGTCCATGACCACAATACCCCCACCCTTGTCAGCCGATTTAATAACAATCGAGTCATTATTCTCTAGATCTTGGACTGCCTCTTTTTCTTTAATATTAAAATTATCTTTTTTGATTTTGTATGTTCTACATGAGTTCTCTAGATCCATGCTGACCATTTCTACAAAGGAGCTTACTAGATGTCCTTGCGCGAACTTCGGATAGAACGTGGATGCTTTTTTAAAAGTTTTTTCTTGAGGATCAGCAGTACTGCGTACCTCTTGGATGGGATTGGTTTGGTTAGTAATTTTATCCCTAGCAAAATATTTTTTCAGGGCGAGTTTGCGGGCAAATTTGTGAACATCTATGTAGAGATTAAAACTATTTGGTCCACAGACTGGAGCAAACTTAAGTCCTTTATTGAGTACTTTTTTCTCAATGTCGGTGAGCTGGTACTGACTTATATTAAAGATATTCGGATACTCTTTTGTAATTTTTACCCGATTTCTACTAGTACCTCCTCTCCTCCCTCGGGTCCTGTCTTTCTTTTTTTGTGGTTTAGTGGAGGTTGGATTTCTGATACATGTTTGATTATTTCCACCTCTGGGAAGATGTGATCTCTTTCCTTCCTCCACTCTAAAAAAGAAAAATTTGATTTAATGGCTGGTGTGGGGAGTGGTGTATACGAGATGCTCTCCACATCACTCTCTGATCCTATATCGGACAGCAATGTGTATCTATTGCTGACCGTGACAGGAATTGATTGTGGTAATGTTAGTGCATCATATCGCTCCTTGGCTCTTTTTTGTTGCAGATATAGATTTTTATCATGCAACGGTTGTTTAACCGGAACGAACGGTGTGGGAACCAGTACATTAGTGGAGGGTTTTTTTGGGACATTGATAGCTCCCTTTTGTATAAATCTGCTCCTTTTAGCATTGGATTCTTTAGGTCCTATCGTTACACTGGGTTTCTTATTATCTACATTTGTAACATTAATCTCTTTGGATTTCTTTGCCCAATCTCTCTGACAACCAGTGTCATAGTCTTGTTTATCCCTGAAATGAGGGCTTCATGAGGGAATGGAATGAAATATTAGATCATTGTTCATTCTCTCTCATGAAGCTTTTGGTGCATCAACGGAGGAAAACCTTAGTCGAACTGGACGATCATATATTAGATATGAAGATCCAGTTAGATCCATATAAAGACAACAAAGAGTTGCTCGCTCTAGAACCGACTATTAAGAAAAGGCTAGATCAGGCTGAATTAGAGATAGTTCAAATCAAACAACAAAAATTTTTCAGGGATAAACAAGACTATGACACTGGTTGTCAGAGAGATTGGGCAAAGAAATCCAAAGAGATTAATGTTACAAATGTAGATAATAAGAAACCCAGTGTAACGATAGGACCTAAAGAATCCAATGCTAAAAGGAGCAGATTTATACAAAAGGGAGCTATCAATGTCCCAAAAAAACCCTCCATTAATGTACTGGTTCCCACACCGTTCGTTCCGGTTAAACAACCGTTGCATGATAAAAATCTATATCTGCAACAAAAAAGAGCCAAGGAGCGATATGATGCACTAACATTACCACAATCAATTCCTGTCACGGTCAGCAATAGATACACATTGCTGTCCGATATAGGATCAGAGAGTGATGTGGAGAGCATCTCGTATACACCACTCCCCACACCAGCCATTAAATCAAATTTTTCTTTTTTAGAGTGGAGGAAGGAAAGAGATCACATCTTCCCAGAGGTGGAAATAATCAAACATGTATCAGAAATCCAACCTCCACTAAACCACAAAAAAAGAAAGACAGGACCCGAGGGAGGAGAGGAGGTACTAGTAGAAATCGGGTAAAAATTACAAAAGAGTATCCGAATATCTTTAATATAAGTCAGTACCAGCTCACCGATATTGAGAAAAAAGTACTCAATAAAGGACTTAAGTTTGCTCCAGTCTGTGGACCAAATAGTTTTAATCTCTACATAGATGTTCACAAATTTGCCCGCAAACTCGCCCTGAAAAAATATTTTGCTAGGGATAAAATTACTAACCAAACCAATCCCATCCAAGAGGTACGCAGTACTGCTGATCCTCAAGAAAAAACTTTTAAAAAAGCATCCACGTTCTATCCAAAGTTCGCACAAGGACATCTAGTAAGCTCCTTTGTAGAAATGGTCAGCATAGATCTAGAGAACTCATGTAGAACATACAAAATCAAAAAAGATAATTTTAATATTAAAGAAAAAGAGGCAGTCCAAAATCTAGAGAATAATGACTCGATTGTTATTAAATCGGCTGATAAGGGTGGGGGTATTGTGGTCATGGACAAAGAGTATTATCTAAAAGAGTCCATGAGATTACTGGGAGATGAGACCACATACCTCCCCCTTAACAGTGACCCTTTGGTACATTTCAAAGCCGAACTGGGAGAATTGTTGACTTCTGGTGTAGATAGTGGGGCATTATGTGAGGATGAGTTCAAATTTCTGTCTGTTCAGTTTCCACGCACACCGTTATTTTATTTTATACCTAAAATTCACAAAAATTTAACTGCACCTCCAGGGAGACCTATTATTTCTGGTATCTCTTCCCTCACTTCAAATCTTTCACAATTTATAGATCACCATCTTCAACCGGTAGTCACTGGTGGCAGGTCCTATTTGCGAGACACGACACATACGCTACAAATTCTAAAAGATCTTAAATGGCAGCAAGGATACATTCTAGCCACGGCTGATGTAACATCCTTGTACACAGTTATTGACCATCATCAAGGATGCCAGGCCGTGTCTCGCAAACTGGAACACTCCAGTGGCTATTCACGCACCAAGAGGGATTTTTTGATGGAGAGTATTTGGTTTATTTTAACACATAATTATTTCACTTTCAATTCTCACTATTACATTCAGAAATGTGGTACCGCCATGGGCACGAGGTTCGCTCCTAGTTATGCCAACTTATTCATGGACAGTTGGGAGGAGGAGTTCATTTGGAACAACTGTCCTCTAGGAGCGAGCCTGGTGCTCTGGCGGCGCTACATTGATGATGTGATTTTCATTTGGTCAGGCACTCAGGATTCTTTAAATGATTTTTGCACTTATTTAAATCACAATCACCTTAATTTAAAATTCACATGTAGTTTTAGTACTGAACACATCGATTTTTTGGACCTCCACATATATGTCAAAGATGACATATTGCACACAAAAACCTTTTTTAAGCCTGTGCAGGCAAATAACTATGTGCGCGCAGATAGTCACCATAATCCGCAGTGGCTGCGAAATGTTCCAAAGGGACAACTGGTACGTCTTAAACGTAACTGTTCAGAAGACGAGTTTTTTTAAAAAACAAGCAGAAGATCTAAAACATAAATTCATTAATAGAAAATACAAAGAGTTTGAATTAAATGAGGCTTTTAATCAGGTCAATGAGATCAATAGGGACACTTTACTTCAATATGAGGTTAAAAAGAAGGAAACAATAAATACACGTCACAACCAGGTAGCGTTCATCACTCAATATAATGAGATGGCGCCAAAAATTAAACAAATTATAAATAAGTATTGGCCTATTTTATTACAAGATGAAGTATTGGCAGATATCCTCCCAAAAAAAGCCAATATTATATTTTCCAAGGCTAATAACTTAAAATCTAAACTAGCTCCCAGTTGTCCGGTGAACCAAAGAAAGCAGAAACTAGGAGGGAATCTAAAAGGTTTCTTCACCTGTGTAAAATGCATAGCATGTTCATTTAGTAAAAATTCAAAAAATTTTACATCTAATGTTACTAATAGGAGTTACCCTATATATAATTTCATTAACTGCCACTCCACATATGTTATATATTTATTGCAATGCCCTTGTGGCTTGCAATATGTGGGCAGAACAGGGAGAACCTTTCAGAGACGTGTCTATGAGCATATTTACAATATCAGAAGGGGCTTAGTGACACATAGTGTCTCACATCATTTTTCTCTGTACCATGATAAGAATCCCAAGGGTCTTATCTGTCAGGCAATTGAGCAGGTTGATGTTAATCCTAGAGGGGGGAGTAGACTCCAGCAGGCCAGTATACGTGAGGCTTACTGGATATATGAACTCAAAACCCTCTCCCCTAAGGGAATGAATATCGACTTTGAACTCAAAGCCTTTTTATAATTACTTATTTTTAAGTCATTAATTCTTTGTTCTGCCACTGTTTATATTTTTAATGTCTTTTTAAATGTTTTTAACGTTTTTTTCTCTTTTCTGTTATCCCAATTAATGTTGTATGTTTGTTATGTATGTTGATTAGCATAGGCCATTGTTTATGTGCTGTTGTCTATTAGCCCTAATTGGGGTTAATACCACTTATCCAATTAACCAACCAGGACTTTGGACTGAGGGTATATATACCATAGAGACTATCAGACAAGCACATCCCTTGAAGAAGTACGCGCATGCGTACGAAACGCGTCGGGAAGTTTCAAGTTTTTAGAGTGTTTCAGTGTGGTGAAGTCTGCAGTTCCAAAGGAGAAACTCTGCAGTCTCCAACTAGTGTTTTGAACCGAGGTACGGCGATATTGCGGCTGTTGATGAGGACTGGAGGACTGGAGTCCTGTGAGCCGGTGGAGAATACACAACGGGGGTGACGTCACGTCCGCCCAGAGGCCTCGTCATCTGAGTCATCTGCCTGGCTTCCTAGTCACGTGTGGACGCCAGCACAAGTGCTCCGGTCGCCATCTTGAGAGCCCAGCTGCATACAGCAGATCTGCCTGTACCTTTCCAGCATTTTGTGAGTAGGGTTGCAATTTTACCCCTCCGGATGCGGTTTATGCACATTTCCACATCAATAAATATGCTTTTTATTAATATTTAGGCCGTGCTAGTGTTATATGTTTGTATGTCTTGTTTGTTGTTTTTTGTCAATATCTGTGATCACCCCCCCCCCCCCCTGTGTTGCTTTACTGCACTATTATTTTTCTTTCTCTTTCTCTTTTTTCACATATGCACTGCTGAGGTGAGAATCATCACCATTCATCATCCCAAGGACTGTATTTGGACTGTCACAACAGGACTGGTATTTACCCTCTTTGGCGCCGGTTAACCCCTTTGTTTCATCATATAGACTTGAATTACTGCTGTAAAGCACTATGTACATAGAAGGCTGTATGCAAATAAACATATACATACAGTACAGACAGACCATACACACAGTACATACATACAGTACAGTTCATACAGTACAGTACATACAGTACAGACAGACCATACATACAGTACATACAGTACATACATGGAATGCTAAAAAGTAAAGTTACCAAATGTTCCAGTTTACAGGAACAATCCAAGTTTGTAGAGGTGTTTGCACTGCAGAGGCACAAATAGATCAGGAAACACTGCAGATGACATAAAAAGTGTGTTAAAATATTCTAAGCAATGCTTTCTTTTCAGAAGCCCCCTACTATATCTCCCTAAAACATTTATGTCCCAGTTAAACCTTCAAATAATTAGTCTCTGAATCGGATCTACAGTATTACCAGGAAGGAGACAGTGAGGAGGGAGGATTGGGGGAACAGAAAGGTTCATTATTTTAGTAATATCCCCTAGTATCCCAAGGTTCAATCAGTAAGTGATCAGCTGAAAGTCAGAAGCAGAACCTTACTGTGACACATTTTAAAATAAAATAAACCTTTGTGCTTGAATATGTTTGGCAAATATAACATTCATAACTTAATTAATCATTTCACAAATACTTGATGTATCACATTTGCTTTACTCTGTGGCCGGCCATTTAAAACACTGAGCAGGAACCTAATTAAATACAATATGGTAACAAAACGATGGGCAGTAGATACAATGGGACACATCCCCAACGCTAAGCTAACCTGATATGCAGGCACTTAAATACGTACAAATGAATTTAAATTAAGGCAAGAAAATATTTCACATATCAAGAGCTGAGCAAACTATGTTCAGAAATCAAGATCTAGACAGAACCCTGCAGTCCAGAAGACAATAAGGGGCCTATGCAGAGAGCAGCGCTAAAGTAAATCTCGCCATTTTTTTGAGAAATTCGCGCAGAAAACAGCAGAAAATGGCGAGGTACGAAAAACGCGCCATTTTTTTTTCTATTTCTGAATCTCGCCGCGCGGCTGGCGAGAACCTACATCTCGCCAGTGTTAAAAATATCCGAATTCAGAAAGGCGCGAACGCCATCTAGCGGCTGTTCGCGCCAATAAAATGGCGAGATTTTCTACAATTAGCTCCGCCAACAAAAGTTGGCAAGAAGCTGGAGCTCGCCGGCCATAGGAAAGGAAAAAAAAATGCGCGATTTTTTTTTACACATTTCAGCAGCGCGCATCTCTCCATTTTAAACTCGCCACACGCATTCATGCTATAAATTGCAGATTTCGCACATTTCTGCATATGGAGAATAAAACTCTCCAAAAAAGCTACTTTTTATTACCCTCGCCAATTTTTAAATTCGCTGCTCTCTGCATAGGCCCCTAAAAGTGGTAAGTATATTACGTGTAAGAATCTAATAGCCAGTAAAAGTTATTATGTTCTACTCAGAATCAATTTGTATTACCTTCTGCTGTGGTGTTTCTAATTTACAGTACACTGCACTGTGTGTTTATGTGGATCTTTAAAGATGAAATTCAATCATTTAATCTACATGAAGAACCGAAATATTTATCCCCGATAAGTTTTCACAACAAATCCACATTTCCTCAAGACCAACACGGGCACGGGAACTTTGAACTACAGCAAATTCTCAGCAAACGTTGACAATTATATTTTTCACCTCAACCAGGTATCGGACAGTTACATCTGCTGCTCAGAGATATCTACAGTATAAGTTTCAGGAGACTTATAATGGCATCCAGACCCGATAAGCGCTATCATGATGAGGGGTTTGATCCTAAAAAAGTTATGGAAATATATTTTGGTGCTGAAAAGACTGATACAAAGGAAGAACTGATGCACTATCCTTTGCGTGAACTATTTAAAATATTAACTCCAGGTAAGTGTATTCTTGAAATGGTGTTTGAAAATGATATTTTATGCAGCAATTTAAATATTATTTCGAATGATTTAATATAAGCATTTTATAGTACCAATGTTTCTGTTCATGTAAGGAAATGTCAGATGTCAAAACATGTAAAAGCTCGAAAATATATTTTATATGGTGTCCCCCTACCCCAATGGGGTATTCAGCAATGAAGTGGGAAGGAATCAATACATTGAGGGGGTTGTTTAGAACCTTATTAGTTGAGGTGTTAGACACGTTGTGCTATGACTCAGCTGGCTCAGATAGTGATAGAATATTAAGTAATCTTCACACAATGTAGCAATGCAATATATTCAGACACTGTAGTAACAACCTATCAGATGTAATTATTGTAAAATACAGCAACATATTTCCACTTGGGACTCAATAAAATAGATCCCTGGCTCTCGTTTTCCAGCACAACCCCTATTTCAGGGTCAGGATGGGAGTAACACCACAATGGTGTTATGGGAACTGTATTATTTGAAGCAAACGCAAGGTAGTGCTAATTTAACCTGATTTGAAGCCTATGCTAAGGAGTCAAACCATGGTTACTGTTTTTGCATACAATAACCTTTGCAATATGCGCTAAACCAGGAAATAACGGCCAGTATACTTTAAAATACAGATTCTCATGTCTGACTTTCAGGTTCCCTCAAACACGCATTGTTCATATACTCCTCTCTCCACTTGCTAGGTTGGTATATAATGGTTTTCCTTTTCCTGCAGGTTCTGTGAGAGGAGACACTCTGATAGATCTCAGCTTTGGGGCAGTCACTACTCATCTGCTTATAGCCTGTGATTACTTCAAAGAGATCACTATGTTAGAATCGTCTGATGTCAGCATAAGAGAAATAGAAAAATGGTTAAAAAAGGAGCCAGGAGCCGTGGATAGCTCCCATGCAGCTATGTTTATCTGTGAACTGGAGGGTAAAAGGTGAAGTTTATATACTGTATAAGCACAACTTTGAATTAATGGCAAGAAAAATAAATGGCACAACATAATTATTGTTTTGACGGGTGACATTTATGACGAAATCCAAATCTGCTACGGATTTGTGTATTTATTTTTTTTACGATCACTGAAAACCCATCTGACAGAATCGGAATCGGAATTTTCAAATGGAATCTGTATCCATAAACAGAATCTGAATCCGTTAATAGGATTATTATAGGAGGAGGAGTATATACATAGGGGTGCAGGCCCAAGTTTAAGCCATTGTCTTGTAGGCAGAGTTTGGCTGTGGGTTTGGTTGGGGTCTTGCTGCTGCTGTAGTACTATAAGTCAAACATTTATACATTATTTACTGAACAAAAATTGGAGCTTAACCATCAACCTGGCACTGACATGACTAACCCATGTCTGTGTGTGTCCTGTCCACTCCCTGGGCTGGTGCCTGGCTCAGTAGCCTGTGCTCTTCTCCTCCACTGTCTATATGTATATTGAAGTGAAACTTCTTTGCTGTCGCCTACAGTGTTTTCAAGGGAAATATTTCGCATAAAGTCAGCATTCCAGCTTGCCTGGAGCTTCAACTAAACGTATGCACAGAAGAAGAGGTTGTGGGCCCCGATGCGCAAGTGCAGAAGCCAAAAGACACCCCCACGCATGTGCAATACAGCCCTTCATGAGAATCACCTACTGCCTATGCGTACAACTAACCTCGCACCCCTCCTGTGCATTTACGCATGCGCACTAATGGCTATGACATTTACGCATGCGCACAAACAATCTCGTACCATGCATGCACGCACACACTGCCGTACATATTCATCTGCGCATGCGCACATACTGTGTTTGCCACGTGCGCATGTGCGCATGCTGCCTCCAGGGCTTTCCCAAGCGTCACAGCCACTGTCAAATGCTGCCCATCCGCCAAGTGTGCTCATTGCTTTCACAGCCGTATCGGCGGCTGTGAAAGCCTGGCCATGCACCAAGTCCCCCCTCGCCACCGCCTCATAAGCGCAGAGACTGCATGCCCCCTTTCTACACACTACCCTCATGCTTGAGCGCACGCAAGCACACTGCCAGTCCCAGTGCCTCTTAACACACACAACTCCCCTGCATTCTCCCTTCAAATGTGCCACCACTCTTTTATAAGCCCCCATCCCCATCACCAAAAAATTCAAATGGCCTCTCACATTCACCAAGGACTTGCCTCCTTCCCCTTCATTAAAGGAACCTCAGAGACACAGTCACACACAGTGTTACACAAACACAATGTCACACACACACACAAACACAGTGTTACACTCACACACACACAGTCACACACACACACAGTCACACAGTCACACACACACAAGGAATTCACAGTTAGTATAAATATAGATGTGCAAATAGCTAAAACAGGGTGAAGGGATGTGTGCCGAGCACACGGGTTCTAAGTCAAACTTCTTTGCGTTTTCTCACTGAAATTGTGTTTTGATTCTAAATAAAAACATCGCCATCAAAAATACAATTTAGGTGACAAAACAGTGACAAAAGACAAAAAAAAATAATTTAATAAGCGCGTGCTCAGCACCCCCCCCCCTTATTATTTATATAAATTACATAGGAGAATATTAATATTATAATATTAATACCCTCTGTGGCTATACTGTGTCAATTCATTTCAAGGATGGATAAACTTATACACATTTAGGGGCCTATTCTAGTAGATTCGATGACTTTGCTGCTACCTCGAATGATGTGGCATGTTCCCACCTAACGGTTTGTCATTTGTGTTACCACGGTATTCAGAAAGAATCCGAAACCCTCTCAAACAGTGAGGCAGGAAAATGCCAATCCCGCTCAGCGTAGCAGCAATGTGATTTCAGCTTTTCTTCTAAGTCCTCCCCCTGCGATCTTCTCGCAATCTGAGCTGCACAGAGAGAGCCGTCTCTCACTGCACAGCTCTCACAGGCGATCTCCCTGCACAGAGAGAGCCGCCTCTCCCTGCACAGCTCTCACAGGCGATCTCCCTGCACAGAGAGAGCCGCCTCTCCCTGCACAGCTCTCACAGGCGATCTCCCTGCACAGAGTGAGTCACCTCTCCCTGCACAGCTCTCACAGGCGATCTCCCTGCACAGAGAGAGACGCCTCTCCCTGCACAGCTCTCACAGGCGATCTCCCTGCACAGAGAGAGCCGCCTCTCCCTGCACAGCTCTCACAGGCGATCTCCCTGCACAGAGAGAGACGCCTCTCCCTGCACAGCTCTCACAGGCGATCTCCCTGCACAGAGAGAGCCGCCTCTCCCTGCACAGCTCTCACAGGCGATCTCCCTGCACAGAGTGAGTCACCTCTCCCTGCACAGCTCTCACAGGCGATCTCCCTGCACAGAGAGAGACGCCTCTCCCTGCACAGCTCTCACAGGCGATCTCCCTGCACAGAGAGAGCCGCCTCTCCCTGCACAGCTCTCACAGGCGATCTCCCTGCACAGAGTGAGTCACCTTTCCCTGCACAGCTCTCACAGGCGATCTCCCTGCACAGAGAGAGCCGCCTCTCCCTGCACAGCTCTCACAGGCGATCTCACTGCACAGAGTGAGTCACCTCTCCCTGCACAGCTCTCACAGGCGATCTCCCTGCACAGAGAGAGCTGCCTCTCCCTGCACAGCTCTCACAGGCGATCTCCTTGCAAATAGAGAGACGCTTCTCCCTGCACCTCTCTCATATCCGATCTCCCTGCACAGAGAGAGCCGCCTCTCCCTGCACAGCTCTCACAGGCGATCTCCTTGCACAGAGAGAGACGCTTCTCCCTGCACCTCTCTCACATCCGATCTCCCTGCACAGAGAGAGCCGTCTCTCCCTGCACAGCTCTCACAGGCGTTCTCCCTGCACAGAGAGAGCCGCCTCTCCCTGCACAGCTCTCACAGGCGATCTCCCTGCACAGAGAGAGCCACCTCTCCCTGCACAGCTCTCACAGGCGATCTCCCTGCACAGAGAGAGCCGCCTCTCCCTGCACAGCTCTCACAGGCGTTCTCCCTGCACAGCTCTCACAGGTGATCTCCCTGCACAGAGAGAGCCACCTCTCCCTGCACAGCTCTCACAGGCGATCTCCCTGCACAGAGAGAGCCATCTCTCCCTGCAAAGCTCTCACAGGCATTCTCCCTGCACAGCTCTCACAGGCGATCGCAATATTTTTATTGAAATTTTCTACTAGTGTCCAGAAGAAGAGGGTCCGGGGATCCCCCTGCTTCCCGAGATACAGGCCCCGGTATCTCCCATGCATTTAAATGTCCTGGTCACGTGGCACAGAAGATTTAAACATACTGGGGGCTGTAAATCGGGAAGCAGGGCATCCCCGAGGCTGAAATCAACGCGGTTGGGCCCAGGAGATCCCCTAATCCTGCACACTAGTCTTCAAATTTAAATAAAAACAGCTTAATTACATTAGCGGCTAGCCGCTAAGGCAATGAAGGTGTTAAACTTGAGTACCCTGTTTATTGGGGGAAGAGAGGATGGATGAGGGGGTAGTTGCCCCAGGGAAAGTTGCGGGACGAGTTAACCCCTTACCTACCATAGCGGTGATAACCACTATGGTAATGAAGGGGTTAACCACTCCCGCTACCCACCCAAGAGGCCTAACCACCCACCCTTGGGGAAACTACCCCTTCACCCAATCCTTCTACCCCCAAGAAATGTTATAAAACACAACAACCCTACTACCCACCTCATCTACCCCCAACAACCCACCCTCGACACAGTACTATAATGGGCAAAATTACTAAAATCAAGATCTGGATGCCCATTTAAAATTATTATCCAGTTGCCCATTTAAAAATAAAACATTAACCAGCCAGCATAAAGTAAAAAAAACTTGCATTTACAGTTTAATGAAAATACAAACTAATGGCCCCTAACCCCTTAATCACCTTAGCGGTTAGTAACCGCTATAGTAATTAAGGGGTTAACCCCCTTACCTGCTATGGGCATGATGTACCACTGTGCCAATCTATAGGCCCATTACTGTACTGTAATGTAATGGTTGTTGGGGGTAGTGGGGGTGCCATTCATTGCCATTGGGGTTATCTTTGCTCCCATTGAGGGCATAGGTAACCACACAGGCAATGAAGGGGTGTATTGGCTAGTATTGTGTTTTCATGTTTATTGTGAGTAGCGGGGGTGGGTGAAGGTGGTATTTGGCCCTTGGTGGGTGTTTGTGCCTACCGGGTGGATAGTAACCGCTAAGGTAATGAAGGGATTAACTCCTCCCGAAAACTCCCTCCCTCCACCCCCCCCTGTAAGGTCTAAACACCCACCCTGGGCAAAAAAAAACGGGCACTGGTAGTTTACCCCTTCATTGCCTTAGTGGTTAGCCGCTATGGTAATGAAGATGCCTTTAAATGTATTTTTATTGCATTGGATTGAAGCCAGGGGTCTCCGATGCTGACATTAATGGCTTCAATCTGAAATCCCACTCTCAAATCCCTTCTCACCACCCTTGGAGTTGTGAGAAGAGATCTGTGATAAACTCGCGATTTCAGAGCTCCGATTATCTCATCAGAGCTACTAGAATAGCGTGATCTTATCAAAATGGCGCTATTTTGCCGATTGTCACCTCCCGCTCGATGTGTTTGAGAAAATGCGTATGAGTTTGGAGCTTTCTGAAAACTTCGCCAAATCGTATCTATTTATATCTACACTGTATATCAGGAACTCAATATAGAAAAAAAAGTTTAATTTCAAAGATCAACGTTTCGTTCTTATTATAAGACCTTTCTCAAGATGCAAATAAAACAACCTGGGGAAGAAACCACATGTGGAGTCTGCAAAGCAACGCGGAAAATAAGTGGCCCTTGTAACAGAAGGGGGGGGTCTACATTCTGCCCCCCCAAATCAAGGTGAAAAAAAAACAGAATACATTATCACCTGCATAAACATTCAATATGACAACCCAATATATCAGTAAAGGTTATCATACATTACATCACGGGTGCGCAAACTTTTCCCCCTGCGTCCCCCTGCCTGCTCTTCCCCGCTCCTCGCGCCCACCTCCTTACCTTCTTTTTGACGTTTATCTAAAGCTCTCTCCTGTCTTAAACCTTTTTTACTGAGTGCCCCACACCTCTGGAATGCCCTTCCCCTGAATATCCGACTAGCACCCTCTCTATCCATTTTTAAGACCCGCCTTAAAACACACCTGCTTAATGAAGCATATGAGTAGCTCTGTGGCTGATATTTTATACCTCATACATAATTTTGGCCTCTTGTAGACACACTTACCAGAACGCCCTTCCACTGTCTCTGTATGTTCTTCCTACCAATTACATTGTAAGCTCTTCGCAGCAGGGAATCCTTTTCCTAAATGTTACTTTTATGTCTGAAGCACTTATTCCCATTATGTGTTATTAGTATTATTTGTTATTTATATGATTGTCATGTGTACTTCTGCTGTGAAGCGCTATGTACATTAATGGCGCTACATAAACAAAGACGTGCATACATGCAGTGAGCTGGATTAGCTGCGGTACCATTTAGCACACAATAGAGCTTGCATTCAATGTATATGGAATGGGAAACAGTGTTACCAATGGCGCTCCTCACCCAAACAGTTTAAGCAATAACTAAGTCCTCAGAACGAGAACCTGATAAAATATTCAAGTGCACTGTGCATAAAGAAAAAGTGTACAGTATATGATATGAAGGAGGGAGACAGGACGATAGTTAGAAAGACAGGTACGGTCAAGCTTGCTGTTTTTGAGTAATGGTATAACTGATGCATGTTTAAAGGAGGCTGGAAAGGTTCCAGAGTAGAGGGAGGAGTTAAAAATGTGTGTGAGTGCCAGAGTTGCTGCCCTGAACAGAACACTGTAGGTCCAAAATCCAAATCCCCTAGGGCCTGACAGAATAGAACAAACCTCTGGAGTGGTCTGTTAATTTCAATTGCTCCTACTGAACCAGCCAGGGAAATATTCACAGCAGTCTGGAATTTACAGACCTCTTGACAGCAGATTAAATAGCCAGCAGTACAGCGTTAACCTCTTGGTAGGAGTGCCGTGTAGCAAGTCCTTGTTTTAGCTTTCAAGTCTCTCCCCATAAAGTACCTTCCACATTGTACAGTTTTCTATCTCAAATTGGCATTAGGTTACAAATAGACACACTAAATATATGGCAGTTATAAAAGCGGATGAGTGCTAGAAATTTAATTCTTCAATGTATATGTTTTACATAATTAACCGAATAAACAATTAATTGTTTTTCAGTGAGGGATGGGAGGAGAAAGAAGAAAAAGTAAGAAGAGCAATCAAGCATGTTGTGAAATGTGATTTCACCAAAGACAACCCATTGGACCCTGTTGTGTTACCACAAGCAGACTGTCTGATCAGCATGTGGTACTTGGGAGCTGCTAGCAAAGATCATGACAGTTATCTCAGTAACCTGAAAAAATGTTCATCGTTACTGAAGGTGGGAGGGCATCTGATCATGTTTGGGTTATTCAACATGTCATACATCATGATTGACCAACACAAGCTTTCTGTACTGACCTATGATGAGGAGTTTACAATGAAAGCTCTTAGAGACACAGGGTATATCATTAAGAGTTTTGAGAAACGCAAAAGCAATTTAAGTACTCACATGTTAGACCATGAACATGTTGGATATTTTGTGGCTTGCAAGGAAAGGGAGGTTTAATAACCAATAATCTTTTGTCATATATACTAAGTATTCCTCTGCCATAAGACACTAGAGAATTTGCCCAAGTTCACAAAACATATACAATTGACCCTTTTTTTTTTCCATTCACGGCAGAGATTGGGAGAGATTCACTGTGCATTAAATCAATGTCTTTTACACAATACGTGGTGAGCAAATACCTGTGAACAAAACTGAACACACCTGAGATACCTGAGAAATAAGCTAATTGAAATAATTTTAATTTATTTTCTATATCCAAATTAGCATGAATCTGTTTTTTTTTAACTTTAGCCTTTAAAAACTCTGGCGAACTGATTTGTCAGGAATCAGTTTTGGTTAAAAATGGTAAATATGCAAATGCATTGTGAAAGGTTTGGCACGTCTCTATGCGGGGCCTTCCTGTCTTAGAAGATGCCTTTTATCCTATTCAAGTCCATTGACTGCAGCGCGGGAAAGTGTCTTATGGAAGAAGTCTGCTTAATAAATATGGGCCTAAATCGGCAAGATTAATGAAAGGGGACTGAATGGAAATCAAACATACTGTATTGTATTTACACCATCCTGTCAGTGTTTCCTTAAACCTCCCATTAAAGTGAGCATATTAAAATATGAAGCAGTACTGAGCATGACCTCACATCTTGTCATGGAACAAGAATCATATTTCTGTTTCACCCCCCCCCCCCTTTCCTTTGCAGTTTCTGCCTGTCAGTTTCTCATTTCCAGCTGCATGTGTTTTGCTCTGTACACTCACAGTGCCTGTGTGTTAGACACAGTTTTGCGATCCCTGTCTCTGCATTATGCCAGTGAGTTGCTACAGCAACCTCAGCCTTTCTCTCAGAATGGGCTAGTCTGCCATCTCCCCCTCTGCTTTGCTGACAGATGGTCTGTCCCCAGGCTATCTTGCTACCCAGAATACACTCACACTTCCTTTTCCACCTTCAACACTGGCTGAGTGAGTACACCTTCTGTAATTGCTCTAGTGGCAGGGCCTTATCCTTTTCACCTGCCTTTACTACAAATCACCCACAGAGAGACATTATTCCATCACAAAAATCTCATCCACAAGTGCCTGTCTTTATTGCTGCTTTCCCTAAATAAAGTGAAGAAAATATGCAGGACTTGTTGTGTTTTGGAAAGAGGGCTGAGTTGAAGCTAGCTGGGTTCATTCATACCTCCAGACATGACCCTGGATCCAGAATAGTGAAAAGGAAGACCGCGTGTCTTGGAGATATACATACAGAAGCTGCAACGCTAGACTTTATGCTATCCCAGAGCAGTCTCTGGACACAGCCTTACAAACAGCAAGCAGCTTACACTGACACACCCTGCAGCTCACACAAAGGCAGCAGCACTGCAGTCAGACTGCAATATACACAGAACTTTGATTGCTCTTTTCTGTGTTTGAGCCCACTCTCTGCACAGCTCCATAGTGAAGAGCTACCATCTCACCTACCCCTGCGCACGTCCCCACGGCTAGCGGCACCAAGGGCCACGCCACAGGACACCCGCCAGGACACGGGTAAGAGCCACCGGACACCTGTGAGTACAGCTACCCCTACGCTGAACGCTGCAGGACACCGCTCGGCATCATCTGAGACAGTCGCCCATTGCTGACACAGGTAAAAGACCGCACGCCACACGCACTGGCTAAAGGCCTACACACACCTACAGCATGGCAGAACTCAGAGCCTCACCAGATATCACGCAGGAGAGTGATCACTCAGATACAGAGACCGCTGCGCAACTGCAACAGGCGCAGGCAGATGCAAGGCCTAAACAAACAGTCACACTGACACAAAAGGCCCACGAAAAATATGAGACTGACATTGAAGCGCACCGCGCTAAATTAGAGTTGGCCTGGGAAACAACCACACTTGGGATACGCAATGTCGCCGGCGCTGGAAATTATGTACAACAGCTCGAGCAGGCAATAACTCAATTAAAGATAGATCACGCATGCTACCAAGAGCTGTCAGAGGCATACGTCACTTACTTGGCCACGGCTAACACCAGCGGTAGCCTGCAAGAAAGGGACTGTCACGGTAGCTTATGACAAGATATAATGAACACCAAATATCTGGGTTGAACTAAACGAGGCTTAGATATAATAAAATATATTTATTCCTTAAAAAAGGTGAACACAGCAATATAGTACAATTAACAGGCAAGAAGGTAACACTTACTCAGGGTTGGGGAATGGAGAAGTATCAGCAAGCAATTCTCCAGCAATCCGGTGACATTCAAGATGGTATCAGAAGAAGAACTAAAAACTGTAGGGTTGACACAGTTTATATACCTGTGTAACCCTATTGTTAACATTGAATACAGACTATTGGTGAACAATTATCTGTATCCAATCCCTAACGTGGAGACACAGATTAACCCATGCCCTCCAGCTAGTTAGCCCATATGTACTGGGACTCTGAGTGTCTTATTTCTGTAGCCCCATAATTAAATCAGGGGCGACGATCAGTCTACAAAATGAAGTAGCTGGCAGGAGCTTCATTGTTTTTAGGTGTAGACATAACACTTACAAACCACTCCAGTTTGATGTTCCTCCGCCCTCAGGTAACAATTAGAGTGGCAGAGTCGTTTGACCAATACTTGGTTCCTAGACTTTGGGTAAACAATCAGGGCAGTTAACTTTTTGATCACAGTGCTTAGGCTCAATCAGCCGGCTGCCCTTCATGACCTATTAGCCTAGCAGATGGCCTCTGCATTTTCAGAACAGATCCAAAATACCATACATATACACTTTAATATCTACACATATTAATAAGTTCCATTCTGGTGGGCTCAGTGGGTCGAACTTTGCCAGTTCTTAATGCCTACAGTGACTCCACATATTGGCCAAATATCAACTCTCTGCGACCTCCAGAACTGGAGATATAGAAATGCACTTTAAAACATCTTTAAAATACAGGATTATAATGAAACATGGGAACAGGGGAACATACATTTTCATGACATGACAAGGTGAAAACCACATTCCTGGACCGCAGTCCAGTTAACCCCTTGCCTCCCTGGTGAGGTCTGGGGGTGGCCATATGGGGTGCAACCCCTTTAACACCAGGCCAACCCCCTCTCCCTCTACACCTCCCCTTCTTAATGAGTGACCTGTGGCCCACTGGCCCTAATGGGGAGTGGGGCACTGCTGGCACCATTAATGAACTCAGTCTCAGAGGGATAGTCCTGACGTGAAAGTCCATCAGCATTCCTGTTTTCACTACCCTTTTTGTGCTGAATGGTAAATTCAAACTCTTGCAAGGCCAAGCTCCACCTTAGCAACTTGGCATTCTCCGCTGATGCCCTCTGCAGCCAACTCAGGGGGTTGTGGTCTGTGAGGACCGTGAAAGCCCTTCCATACACATAGGGCTGGAGTTTTTTGAGTGCCCACACAATGGCCAAGCATTCTTTCTCAATGGTGGCATAGGCCATTTCTCTGGGGAGGAGTTTTCGGCTGAGGTACACCACAGGGTGCTCTCTACCATCGTCCCCCACTTGGCTCAACACAGCCCCAATGCCATAGTCCGAGGCATCAGTCTGTATGAGGAAATGTTTGGTATAGTCTGGGGCAGCCAGTATGGGGGCCCCAGCAAGCGCAGTTTTCATTGCCTGGAAAGCAGTTTCACAGGCAGGAGTCCAGGTGATAAGCACAGGCAGTTGCTTCTTGTCAAATCAGTCAGGGGTTTGGCCACGGCGCTGTACTGTGGGACAAACTTCCTATAGTACCCTGCGGTGCCCAAAAATGCCATGACCTGTTTCTTGGTTTTTGGAACAGGCCACTGAACTATGGCTTCTACCTTGGCTGGCTCTGGTTTGAGGTGCCCTCCACCCACCCTGTGCCCTAAGTACAGGACCTCTGCCATCCCTACCATACACTTAGTGGGTTTCAAGGTAAGCCCAGCCTCCCTGATCCTATCCAGCACTGCAGCTACATGTCCTAAGTGGGATTCCCAGGAACTACTAAAGACAGCAATGTCATCTAAGTAAGCCCTGGCGTAGCTCTGCATCCCTTCCAGTAACCTATTGACCAGGCGTTGGAAGGTAGCCAGGGCATTCTTCATCCCAAATGGCATCACTAAAAACTCATAGAGGCCACTTGGAGTGATGAATGCTGACTTCTCCGTAGCCTCCGTGGTCAGTGGGATTTGCCAATAGCCTTTGCTCAAATCCATAGTGGTCAGATACCTTGCCCCCTCGAGTTCATCCAGTAACTCATCCATGAGGGGCATGGGGTAGGCATCTGACACCGTCCCAGCATTGAGCAAGCGGTAGTCCACACAAAACCGGGTGGTCTTGTCCTTCTTAGGAACTAGGACTACCGGGCTTGCCCAAGGACTCTGGGACGGAGTAATAACCCATAGGGTCAGCATCTCCTCTATCTCCCTCTCCATACTGGTCTTGACCTCTGCTGACACTCTATAAGTCATATCATTGCTTTTGCTTGGTCTGAGTGGCCCTGAGGTGGTCCTGGGCCACCCCCATGAGCATCTGTAACCGGTCTCAGAGATCTACTACATAATGGATCACGGAAGCATCAGTAGCAGTAGCCTCCCCTTCCCATCCCTCATGAAATAGGTCCAGAGGTCCACGTACCCTGCGGCCATATAGTAGCTCGAAGGGGGAGAAGCCTGTAGATTCCTGCGGTACCTCTCGGTAGGCAAACAGCAAGTGCTGTAAATGAATCTCCCAGTCTTTCCCCTCTGCCTCTATAAAGGTCCGAAGCATCTGCTTCAGGGTACCGTTAAACCTCTCACATAATCCGTTTGCCTGGGGATGGTAAGGGGCAGTGCGCCGGTGCCGTACACCGCATGCATCCCAGAGACAATGTAACAGTTCACTCATGAACTGCGACCCCTGATTGGTTAGGATCTCACTAGGGAAACCTACCCTAGAAAAAATGTTCAGCAAAGCTGCTGCCACTGTCTTGGCATCTATGATGCCAAGCGCTACCGCCTCAGGGTACCGGGTGGCACAATCCACCACCGTGAGGATGTAGCGCTTCCCTGACCTGCTAGGAATCATAAGGGGTCCTACAAGATCCATCGCTACTTTTTGGAAGGGTTCCCCTATTATTGATAGAGGTTTCAGGGGTGCCTTCACACGGTCGCCCGCCTTACCCACTCGCTGGCAGGCATCACAAGAGTGGCAGAAATTGCCCACATCTCGAGATGCCCCCGGTCAGTAGTAACGCTGTAATAACCGGGCTCGCGTTCTGTTGACCCCCTGATGTCCCGCTAACGGAATAGAGTGAGCTACCCGTAACAGTTGCTGTCGGTACCCCTGGGGCACTACTAGCAGTCGCTTACCGGTCAATCCCTCCTCTACCCCTGGGTTCCCTTCTTCTCTATACAGGAGTCCCTTATACCATAGGCAGTGCTCAGTGCCTTCCCCTGCCTGAGATTCGGACGCCCGAAGTCTCACGCCGGCCAGGGTAGGGTCTTCACTGCCTCCCTAAACTGGGCTCCTAATTCTGGCCACTCCCCAGTCATGTCATTGTCCGGGGAATGGGAAAGGGTGAGGGGAAACAGTAAGTCAGTCTGTGGTTGCAACTGATCCTCTCTTACCTCCCCGGGCTCCTCTGCACCCTCCGCTAACGTTGGTCCCAAAGGCTGGGGGACTGGCGCCGCCGCCATTGCCGCTGTCTGGCTCCGGGTAACCTCCGCCACTGCAGCAGGTTTGGGCACTCGGTCGTAGGTGCAGGTCATCGGACCCAGATCGTTGCCAAGAAGAACATCGGCATCCAAACCGGGTAAAACCCCCACTTCCCGCACACCCTGGCCCTCCCCCCAATCCAAAAAGATTCCGGCCACTTGCAGGAAACATGGCTCTCCGTCGGTCACAGTGATCTGTATCCCAGGGCCGGGGAGTAATTCCTCTGGCCGGACCATATCAGGTCGGACCAGGGTCACTGCAGCTCCTGAATCCAGCAAGCCGACTGCTTGCCGATCACCGACTGTGACCGGGGTGAGATGTCTGCTCCGGCTGTTTGTCTGCTGCAGGTCCACGCTGAGATGTCCTCCACTCCTGGCTGTAGGCACCAATGAAACCGGGACAGGTGTGGCATGGGACATCTCGCTGGGAGTTGGTTCCATGACCGGTCTGGAGTCTGTGGTGGAAGCCACCCGCACGCAGGCTACCGGCTTCGCAGCTGGGGTGTGTTGCCCCTGATCGGGTCCGCTGGAACGCAGGGGTTCCGGGCAATCTGGTCTTATGTGACCAGGGCGGTTGCAGTTGTTGCACCGGCGCCAGTGCCGGAGCTCCCTCGCCTTCGGTGGACTGCTGCCCGCAGGCGGCCTTTGAGTCAATTGGGGGGTATTGGCAGACTTTTTGGCCGGTGCCGCCGCCACCGCCGCCTTGGCTACTGCTTTGGCGGGCATCAGGGCTCGGCTGGCCACATAGTCGTCTGCAAGCCTCGCCGCCTCCTGGTAAGTCTTGGGCTTCTTGTTGTACACCCAAACCCTCACCGCCGGCGGGCACTGCTGCATGAGCTGTCCTGAAAGATGAGGTCCAGCAGGCGTTGGTAAGTCCGTGCCTCATAGCCCTCCACCCAGTGTATCCCATACAAAGCCATGCGGGTCACGTAGGTAACATAGGACTCCTGGGGCTGCCTCTCTTCCTGACGGAATTTATCCCGGTAGGCTTCAGGGGTAAAACCGTACTGAAACAACAGTTCTTTCAGGTGGTCATAGTCATCAGCATACTCATCTGGAAGCGCCATCATCGTCTGCTTCGCCAAGCCGGACAGTAAGGGGTCCAAACGTGCAGCCCGATGCTGGGGAAGCACTTTGTACCACCGACACTGTATTTCAAAGTTCTTTAGAAAACGGTCAATCTGATCAGTACCTTCCATGAACTTGGTGAGACTGTGCTGATCTAGTTTGAGTTCATCTTGGTTGGGTTGGACAGGGGGGCAATAAGCGGGTTTTTTCACTGCCATAGTGATAAACTGCAGCCGCTCCTCCGATGTCCCTCTGTCTCCCCATGCAGTAATCAGTGCCAACATTTCAGGGGTGAACGGACTG
Source organism: Ascaphus truei (assembly GCF_040206685.1). Lineage (NCBI taxonomy): Eukaryota > Metazoa > Chordata > Amphibia > Anura > Ascaphidae > Ascaphus > Ascaphus truei. The sequence goes on from NC_134495.1 coordinate 41,765,953, forward strand.
GTAGCCTCAGCAACCAGTACCCCTCCTGTTGCACTGCTCCCGGGAGGTGCACTCGTTCCCTCCCCGAGATTCCGCCGCCCCGGTAATGGGTTCCTTCCCTGATCTTTGGGTGGCTGTAAAAGGGCAAGCTGAGCCGTATCCTGAGGCTCTGCAAGCCGGGCTTCATAGTCACCGATTGCGTCAACCATGTCTGCGACCTCCTGGTTCTCATAGGGCAGTCCATATTCACGGCACTTGTCCTTCAGCTGAGCTCGGGTCCTCATGTTGGATGAGCCTTCAGCCTCGCTCATGGTTCATGGTCGCAGCAGTGAGGTGGTGTTACAACTTGTGTTAACTGTTGCACTACTGTGTGTTCAATATCTTTAGTCCCAGGAACTCGCAATTCCCTTCGAGTTCCCACTATAATGTAATACAGGTTCAGTTCAATCCCACCGCTGCCTCCAGTTAATTATAGAGCTTGTCACGGTAGCTTATGACAAGATATAATAAACACCAAATATCTGGGTTGAACTGAACGAGGCTTAGATATAATAAAATATATTTATTCCTTAAAAAAGGTGAACACAGCAATATAGTACAATTAACCGGGAAGAAGGTAACACTTACTTAGGTTGGGGAATGGAGAAGTATCAGCTAGCAATTCTCCAGCAATCCAGTGACATTCAAGATGGTACCAGAAGAAGAACTAAAAACTGTAGGGTTGACACAGTTTATATACCTGTGTAACCCTATTCTTAACATTGAATACAGACTATTGGTGAACAATTATCTGTATCCAATCCCTAACGTGGAGACACAGATTAACCCATGCCCTCCAGCTAGTTAGCCCATATGTACTGGGACTCTGAGTGTCTTATTTCTGTAGCCCCATAATTAAATCAGGGGCGACGATCAGTCTACAAATGAAGTAGCTGGCAGGAGCTTCATTGTTTGTAGGTGTAGACATAACACTTACAAACCACTCCAGTTTGATGTTCCTCCGCCCTCAGGTAACAATTAGAGTGGCAGAGTCGTTTGACCAATACTTGGTTCCTAGACTTTCATGACCTATTAGCCTAGCAGATGGCGTCTGCATTTTCAGAACAGATCCAAAATACCATACATATACACTTTAATATCTACACATATTAATAAGTTCCATTCTGGTGGGCTCAGTGGGTCGAACTTTGCCAGTTCTTAATGCCTACAGTGACTCCACATATTGGCCAAATATCAACTCTCTGCGACCTCCAGAACTGGAGATATAGAAATGCACTTTAAAACATCTTTAAAATACAGGATTATAATGAAACATGGGAACAGGGGAACATACATTTTCATGACATGACAAGGTGAAAACCACATTCCTAGACCGCAGTCCAGTTAACCCCTTGCCTCCCTGGTGAGTTCTGGGGGTGGTCATATGGGGTGCAACCACTTTAATACCAGGCCAACCCCCTCTCCCTCTACTGGGACTTACAGCATAACAGAGGGAGAAGGAGTTGCTCAGTGAGTAAAGACACTGACTGACACTGAGATTGCTGCAGGGGAGCCTGGTTCAATTCCCGGTGTCGGCTCCTTGTGACCTTGGACAAGTCACTTTATCTCCCTGGCACCAAAAACATAGATTGTAAGCTCTACGGGGCAGGGACCTGTGTCTGCAAACTGTCTCTGTAAAGAGCTGCGTACAATTAGCAGCGCTATACAAGAACATGCTATTATTATTATTATTATTATTATTATTATTATTATCATTGACTTGACACGTGACAGCCGCATGCGAACCTCTATTACGGAAGCCGCGAGTAAGAGGAAAGACCTTTTGCTCGAAACCGCATCGCAGCGCTCAAGCACATCCAGGCATTCATCAAGGTCAGCGCGATCTAACATGTCTAGCGCAAGCGCCAGCGCTACCAAGGCGCGAGCCACCGCAGAGGCCGCACGTGCCAGGGCCGAATATGGTCGGAGAGAGGCAGCCGTAAGGGCAGAAAGAGCGCACATAGAAGAGGAGGAGCAGAACGCCGCCGCTGCCTCCGCCAATGCTGCCGCTACACATAGAAAGGCCGAATTGGACGCGGATCTAAAAGCTCTAAGCAAAGAAGAGGACGCCGCTGCCGCCATAGCCCAAGCCGAAGTCTTAGAAGCAGCTGTGAGACAGGACGGCGAGGAGCAACCGTACAGACGGATAGCCTCAGAGGATCCAATCCAACGCACTGAAGACTACGTAAGGAGCCTCTTCAGCGTAAACACCAGCGCGCCATGTCAACACGGAGGGACTGACTCCACAGACACTGAAGATTTGCTAGGTCCACGAGGAGAAGACGCTGCTCCGTCAATGGTACATGCTGCCTGGGATAGCCACAGCCACAACAGTGATCCACACGCCAGCGCGCACATGGATGCACCAAAACAGGCTCGCAATCTAGGTACACCCACACGGGAGAACACAGCCTCTCACACTGACCAGCAGCCATCACACGTCCACGCCAAGGAAGAGGCGACCACACGGACCCTCCCAGCAACTACCTCAGCACGTGACCAACACGCCGATGCCTCAGGCCTGACACACATAGCCAAGTACATGATCCGGCGTGATCTGGTGCAAACAGGACTCATCAACTTTGACGACCATCCTGAGAACTACCGGACGTGGAAGTTCACGTTCAAGGACGCAATCAACAGCTTGGGCTTCTCAGAAAGGGAAGAGCTCAACCTGCTATTCAAATGGCTGGGAAACGAATCCAGGGAGCACGCGAAGAGACTTCGGACGGCAAACGCGAACCACCCACAAGTAGGTCTTGACCTAGTATGGGAAAGGCTAGAAGTGTGCTACGGTAGCCCCGAAGCAGTTGAGGATTCGCTCTTCAAAAGAGTCGACAGCTTTCCCAAGATCACAGCTAAAGACTACTCGAAGTTACGAGAGCTCGGGGACCTGCTGCAAGAGCTGGAGTTTGCAAGGAAAGACCATTCCTTAACATGTCTCAACGTCTTGGACTCAGCTCGTGGAGTGAGACCCATCTTGGAGAAGCTACCCTACAACCTCCAAGAAAGGTGGATTTCACAAGGCTCCAAATACAAAAGGGAGAAGCAAGTCGCCTTCCCCCCATTCTCATTCTTCTTGAGCTTCATCCGCGAAGCGGCAAGGACAAGGAACGATCCCAGTTTCATCTTGGGTGCGCAAACCACAGGATAATTACTAGGAAACAAAGACACCCTCAGGGCAGCACTCGTTGTAAGTGATAATGGGATGATGATAAATTTAAAATTAAAATGCTTTAATTGTATTGGTTAAAATAAGTGTCAAAATCGTTGAGATAAATAAACAACTGACAGTGGTAAAACAACACACATAACAGACAAAAAATATACAATACTTTAACTGAAATCTAGGGGGAAAGGTAGAGATCCTACCTATCTGCTAATTAGCAGTGATAAGCAATCAATGACTGAATAGTCAACCCCCTGGTTCAGCAATAGCAAGGTTAAAAAGCCTGTAACATAAATACAGGTAACGGTGGACTGGTCATGCACAGATATATGCCAAAAGGCTATGCAAAATATAAAGCAATAGAGTGAGAGCTCACTAGTGATAATACAGCTACAGTGGGCTAAATAGTAGAAATAGCTCTGGTCGTGAAAGGTCCCCACTTAGGGGTAGAGATAGCCTAACTGTAAGTGGGTAAAATGGTGATACAAGTGTTAATGAACAGTGCACACAAGAGCTCACAAAATGTGGTACTTAGCTCTGGGGCACGGATCTAGTCCGTATCCAGTTATAGCCCCCTAGTTCAGATGTGCCACTGAATAACACTTCTTAAGACCTCACAATACACAGACAGCAGTAAATGTTGTGACACTACACACAAATCTCAGTTGTGATTTGGGCTGCCGATAGCTAAGTGCACAAGAGCTTACAAAATGTAATATTCAGCTCTGGGGCACGGATCTAGTCCGTATCAAGTTATGGCCCCCTAATTCAAATGTGCCGCTGTAGCTTATACAATAGCAGATAGCAGAGTGAGCAATCACATATAATGAGCCGAGGGGGAGGAAGGGATACAAACGATGCAGCAATGATACATAACAATTTACTTGAATATTCAGGGTAGGGTAATTGTGAACGGCCCGTGCCCCTATCAGATATATTCAGCCCTCGTCAGAGCTTTGCACAGCAAATTACCGCTGATGTAAGTTATCTACCTCCTCAGTAATCCGGCAGGCAACGGCATCATACACAGTACAAAGTGTCTACTGCGTGTAAACATAGCATGCATCGGCACTTAGCAGTGCCTCTCACCCTCTGCCCTGCATGTGAACGTCATCACGTGATGACGTCAGTCCTGTAGCCGCCTCCCACCTGCGCAAACCACACACAGTGCAAGCAGCCTGAGGAATGAGAGACCAGTGGCGAGATACGGCAATACTCAAACACCCATCTTGGTCCACAGGATCACGACCCAAACTACTCCCGATCAGTCGGTCGCCGGAGACGAGGAACCAAGGGACCCAAACAGGGAATGTTCCATACACAAGAAGCCACACCCACTTAACAAGTGCTTTGGGTTCAGGATGAAGTCCCTAGAGCAGGGGTGGGGAACGTCCGGCCCCCGGGAAGCCAGGCTGCAAGAATGGTTTAAAACATTTTTTTTTTTTTTTAAACTCCCCCTCTCCTGATTGGCTGCCCGTGCTGTCACTCTGCCAAGATTTTTTTTTTGGCCCGCCTCTTCCTACAGCATTGCCCCCCTCCCTTGTCTCCTCCAGTAATGCCGGACTCCTTAGGCTCTGCCCCCCTGTCCCTCCCTTTAGGCTCCGCGGGCCTGCCAGTCTCCCAGCTGCACTGGCCATGCTGCTCCAGCAGCCCACCCACAGGCCCCAGGTAACCCACATACCCCCTCCCAGGCACCTTACCCACCCCAAGGCGGGATAGGCCCTCTTATTGTGTGTGTTTACAGAGGTGGGCTTATTGTGTGTGTGTGTGTGTCACTGTGTGTGTATCTGTCACTGTGTGTGTGTCAATGTCAGTGTGTGTGTGTGTCAATGTCAGTGTGTGTGTGTGTGTGTGTGTGTGTGTGTGTGTGTGTGTGTGTGTGTGTGTGTGTGTGTGTGTGTGTGTGTGTGTGTGTGTGTGTGTGTGTGTGTGTGTGTGTGTGTGTGTGACTGGCACTGTCATTGTGTGTCTCTGTGTGTGTGTCACTGTCACTGTGTGTGTCACTGTCACTGTGTGTGTCACTGTCACTGTCACTGTGTGTGTGTGTGTGTGTGTCACTCTCACTGTGTGTGTGTGTGTGTGTGTGTGTGTGTGTGTGTGTGTGTGTGTGTGTGTGTGTGTGTGTGTGTGTGTGTGTGTGTGTGTGTGTGTGTGTGTGTGTATCACTCTCACTGTGTGTGTGTGTCACTCTCACTATATGTGTGTGTGTGTGTGTTGTGTGTCACTCTCACTGTGTGTGTGTGTGTCACTCTCACTGTGTGTGTGTGTGTGTGTGTCACTCTCACTGTGTGTGTGTCACTCTCACTGTGTGTGTGTGTGTCGCTCTCACTGTGTGTGTGTGTGTCACTCTCACTGTGTGTGTGTGTCACTCTCACTGTGTGTGTGTGTGTGTGTCACTCTCACTGTGTGTGTGTCACTCTCACTGTGTGTGTGTGTATGTGTGTGTCACTCTCACTGTGTGTGTGTGTGTGTCACTCTCACTGTGTGTGTGTGTCACTCACTGTGTGTGTGTGTGTGTGTGTGTCACTCTCAGTGTGTGTGTGTGTGTGTGTGTGTGTGTGTGTGTGTGTGTGTGTGTGTGTGTGTGTGTGTGTGTGTGTGTGTGTGTCACTCTCACTGTGTGTGTGTGTCACTCTCACTGTGTGTGTGTGTCACTCTCACTGTGTGTGTGTGTCACTCTCACTGTGTGTGTGTCCCTCTCACTGTGTGTGTGTGTGTCACTCTCACTGTGTGTGTGTGTGTGTCACTCTCACTGTGTGTGTGTCACTCTCACTGTGTGTGTGTGTGTCACTCTCACTGTGTGTGTGTGTGTCACTCGCACTGTGTGTGTGTGTCACTGTCTGTGTCACGGTCACTGTGTTTGTGTGTCACTGTCTGTGTGTGGCAGCAGCCGCCTGAGGTGATTAAGGACCTGAGTATCACCAGGGCGACGCGGCTAAGCAGCGCTCCGGGAGGGAGAGGGTATAAGAGGAGTGGGGGATGGGGGGGGAAGGGGTATAAGAGGAGTGGGGGATGAGGGGGGAATCGGGTATAAGAGGCTTGGGGGATAGAAGAACGAGTCTGCGGTGGGACACCTCACTACCGCCTCTCCCCCTCCTCCTCATACCGGGCAGCAGTTGTGGAGAGTACTTGCTCCGATCTCCCCCTGCTCCGCCCCTCCCCCCTCCCCCCGTGTACTTACACGGCCCTCCTCCCCACACCGGGTAGCAGTTGCGGAGGAGGGCACCTGCTCTGATCCCCCCTGCTCAGATCCCCCCCCCCCTTGCGCACTTACACGATCCTCCTTCTCCCCACACCGAGCAGCAGTTGCGGAGGGCACCTGCTCCGATCCCCCCCAATCAGATTTCCCTCCCCCTGTGTGTGTCAGAGAGAGTGTGTGTGTGCATCTGAGAGAGTGTGTCTGAGCGAGTGTGTGTGTATGTGTGTCTGAGCGAGTGTGTGTGTGTCTGAGCGAGTTTGTGTGGGTGTCTGAGCGAGTGTGTGTGTCTGAGCGAGTGTGTGTGTGTGTCTGAGCGAGTGTGTGTGTGTGTCTGAGCAAGTGTGTGTGTGTGTGTGTCTGAGCGAGTGTGTGTGTGTCTGAGAGAGAGAGAGGGAGAGTGTGTGTCTCAGAGAGAGAGAGGGAGAGTGTGTGTCTGAGAGAGAGAGAGAGGGAGAGTGTGTGTCAGAGAGAGAGGGAGAGTGTGTGTCTGAGAGGGATAGTGTGTGTCTGAGAGGGAGAGTGTGTGTCTGAGAGAGAGAGAGGGAGAGTGTGTGTCTGAGAGAGAGAGGGAGAGTGTGTGTCTGAGAGAGAGAGGGAGAGTGTGTGTCTGAGAGAGAGAGGGAGAGTGTGTGTCAGAGAGAGAGGGAGAGTGTGTGTCTGAGAGAGAGAGGGATAGTGTGTGTCTGAGAGGGAGAGTGTGTGTCTGAGAGAGAGAGAGGGAGAGTGTGTGTCTGAGAGAGAGAGGGAGAGTGTGTGTCTGAGAGAGAGAGGGAGAGTGTGTGTCTGAGAGAGAGAGGGAGAGTGTGTGTCTGAGAGAGAGAGGGAGAGTGTGTGTCTGAGAGAAAGAGGGAGAGTGTGTGTCTGAGAGAGAGAGGGAGAGTGTGTGTCTGAGAGAGAGAGGGAGAGTGTGTGTCTGAGAGAGAGAGAGTGTGTCAGAGAGAGAGAGAGAGGGTCTGACAGTCAGAGTGGGTCTGACAGAGTGGGTCTGACAGTCTGAGAGTGGGTCTGACAGTCTGAGAGTGGGTCTGAGAGTGAGAGTGGGTCTGAGAGTGAGAGTGGGTCTGAGAGTGAGAGTGGGTCTGAGAGTCTGCGAGTGGGTCTGAGAGTGAGAGTGGGTCTGAGAGTGAGAGTGGGTCTGAGAGTGAGTGAGTAGGTCTGAGAGTGAGTGAGTGTGTCTGAGAGTGAGTGAGTGGGTCTGAGTGTGTGTGAGTGGGTCTGAGAGTCTGCAAGTGGGTCTGAGAGTCTGTGAGTGGGTCTGAGAGTCTGCGAGTGGGTCTGAGAGCCTGAGCGAGAGAGTGGGTCTGAGAGATAGTGGGTCTGAGAGAGAGTGGGTCTTAGAGAGAGAGAGAGAGAGAGAGAGAGAGAGAGAGAGAGAAAGGGTCTGACAGTCAGAGTGGGTCTGACAGAGTGGGTCTGACAGTCTGAGAGTGGGTCTGACAGTCTGAGAGTGGGTCTGACAGTCTGAGTGAGAGTGGGTCTGAGAGTGAGAGTGGGTCTGAGAGTCTGCGAGTGTGTCTGAGAGTGAGAGTGGGTCTGAGAGTGAGTGAGTGGGTCTGAGAGTGAGTGAGTGGGTCTGAGAGTGAGTGAGTGGGTCTGAGAGTGAGTGAGTGGGTCTGAGTGTGTGTGAGTGGGTCTGAGAGTCTGCGAGTGGGTCTGAGAGTCTGCGAGTGGGTCTGAGAGTCTGCGAGTGGGTCTGAGAGCCTGAGCGAGAGAGTGGGTCTGAGAGAGAGTGGGTCTGAGAGAGAGTGGGTCTTAGAGAGAGTGGGTCTGAGAGTCTGAGAGAGAGAGTGGGTCTGAGAGAGAGAGTGGGTCTGAGAGTCTGAGAGTGGGTCTGAGAGAGAGAGTGGGTCTGAGAGTCTGATTTCCCTACCCCCTGACCGATTTCTGTGTGTGTGTGTGCACGTGTGCATTTGCGTGTGCACAGACACCAACCCACAGTCAGTCAGTCACCCAAAGAGAAGCAGTTCCAGCCATCACATTAGTGGTGAGTTCATTAAATGTTTCACCAAATATAGCAGGCTAATTTTTAAGTTGATAATTTTGGATGGCCCTCGAATGATTTTATAAATATCAAAATGGCCCTTGGCAGAAAAAAGGTTCCCCACCCCTGCCCTAGAGGAATGCAAGAGGTTACTTGGAGAATTCAGAGTTTGCTTCAGGTGCTGCGGTTCCACGACTCACCTAGCCAGAGACTGTAAAGAAGAAATCAAATGTACAGTGTGCAAAAGTGACAGCACGTAACATCTTTACATCCAGAGGCGCTGACACTCCACCAACTCAACGACCCACCCTCCGTAGCGGAACATGGCGGGGAGGAAGGAGGAGAGCCAACATCCGTCACGTCTCAGCGCACGGAAGTTTGCGGAAAAGAAAGTGACAAAATGTCCTGCTCCAAAATATGCCTTGTCGCAGTGCACCCCCAGGGACAACCTGAGAAGGCTATTCGGATGTATGCAATCCTCGACGACCAAAGCAACAGATCATTGGCGAAGATTGAGTTCTTCAACTTATTCAACTTACAAGACAATGCCTCCCCTATACTCTCAGAACCTGTGCAGGGTCAACTGAGTCAACAGGGAGTAGAGCAAGCGGTTACATCATATGTTCAGTGGATAACAGAGTGAAGATAGCTCTCCCCACACTCATCGAGTGATACCACATGGCCACAAACAGGGACAACATTCTCACACCAGAAGTGGCACGCCATCACCCGCACCTCAGAGGAATAGCCAACTACATCCCGCCGGTAGAACAAGGCGCCAAGATCTTGCTGCTGCAAGTCCGTCTTGCTGCTGCAAGTCCGTATAAAGTCCGTAAACAGCATAACGGACACCACAACGCACCATACGCCCAAAGACTTGACCTATGATGGGTGATAGTGGGCAACGCGTGCATTGACAAAGAGCACGGACAAGACTATGTTGACGCAGAACTGTGATAACAGAATGTGGACACACATCCCTCTCTGAACCATGTCTTGGCCATCTCCAAGTGACAGGAGGGCCAAGTGAAGAGAAGAGACAAGGTCATACCCCTGAGATAGACAAGAACATCCTCACATCAGGGGGATGTGACAATGGCCTGGGATGCTTAGTGGTTCAGACAACCAAGGATGATGAATCGACTCCACTGAAGGAAGAAAGTAACCTCCCGAAGGTGACCGACAAAGGGATCGTCCAAAAGACAATAAACAATCGGACGATCCTCCCGCGAGCAATGGCACGGCTAAGATGTATAGTTGTTCCTCTCCACAGAGTATCAAGCGATAAAGCAGCCAGCTGTTACGGCTGGCATAGCTGCAAAAGATTGCGCCCTACAGGTGAAGCCACAGTGTCAAAAAGACTGTCCTCTCACACGTCAAAAAAGAGACAGTCGCAGAGACATTGCACAAAGGGATTTACAAGGACAAAAGAGACTGTTTTTCGTCATGTCAAGGGAGAGAACAACCTCCTGAGGGCAGTCAACAAAGAGACACAAAGGCGTATTACCAAAATACGTGGAGACGTTCTCTTGCAAGAGGAATGCACCAATGACTTATGGTGCACAGCGTTCCAGACCACAAGGGATGACGACAAGCAAACACCATCGATGGGAGATAGAGGATTCCCGATGTTAACGGTCAAGGAGCTCGTCAAAGACGGACCGGGCAGTTGGGTGAACCCGCTACCATTCCTTTCACCAAGAAGGCGCTTCCCAAACAATGGAGAACATGCCATCTCTAGGTTCACTTCGCACCTCTGCGACCTACAAAGGGAACCGGAGACCAAAAACAACTTTGTGGCCTTCATCCAGAAAATATTCCTTACTGGCCACGCAAAGCCAGCACCTCTAATAAAGAAAGGTGAAGAATGCTGGTACCTCCAATCATCTGGGGTCCACCACCCTCAGGAACGCGATCAAATCCGTGTAGTGTTCAGCCCCAGTGCTCAGCTCCAGGGAGTCTTCCCGAATGACGCCCTCTTTACTGGACTAGATTCGACAACTGGTCTTCCAGGAGTGTCGATCCGCTTCCGCAAGGAGCCAAAGGCCATCTCCTTCTGCCAAACGCCAGGTGTCAGAGTGACAGGCTGCCATAACTGGCATACCTACAAGGGGATGCACTCTGTAGATAAAACTACAGAGACAAAAGGACTGCTCTTCCATAAGTTCAGAAAGAAACAGTGCCAGAGACTTTCACCAAGAGAGACACTGTGGTGCACCCAGCTAACCTGGAGCGGTGCATCCACTTTGCATCCTTTGCCCAAGAACCTTGGCCAAGGGACTTTGAAGCCAGTGATGCCAGCCGGTATCACATCGCTGTGTGAACATGGACTTTTGCATTGTTATATTATGTTTGCATAATACAGCTAAACCCCGTTATAACGCGGGTCTCGGGGTCCACCCCGAGACCACCGCGTTACTAACGGGGTCGCGGAAAAAAAATGGCCGCCGCTTTAATGCAGATTCATCCCGCGGGACAGGAGATGGGAGCGGGCATGTCCCTCCGCTCCCCGCTTCCCCCTGTCACCGCGGGACAGCCCGCGGGGCAGGAGATGGGAGCGGGGATGTCCCTCCGGTCCCCGCTTCCCCCTGTCACCGCGTGACAGGCCGCGGGGCAGGAGATGGGAGCGGGCATGTCCCTCCGCTCCCCGCTTCCCCCTGTCACCGCAAGACAGCCCGCGGGGAAGGAGATGGGAGCGGGGATGTCCCTCCGGTCCCCGCTTACCTCTGATCCCTCTACGTGCCCGGTGCTCCCGCTGCCTGCATGGAGGTGGTAGCGGGGGGTTTCTTCTCCCCACCGCTGTCCCTGGTGCTCCCGCTGCCTGCGCGGGAGGAGGGGGGGGAGCAGGTGGTGGTGCTGGTCGCGGCCTTTCCTCTGCTCCGACCCCACCCCCCGTCTGTGTAGAGTGAGAGAGTGTGTGTGTGTGTATGTATATATGGGAGAGAAAGTGTGTGTATGTGGGTGTGAGTGTGTGTAAGTGTCTGTGAGTGTGTGTAAGTGTCTGAGTGTGTGTGTAAGTGTGTGTAAGTGTCTGTGAGTGTGTGTAAGTGTGTGTAAGTGTGTGTGAGTGTCTGTGAGTGTCTGTGAGTGTCTAAGTGTGTGTAAGTGTGTGTAAGTGTCTGAGTGTGTGTGTAAGTGTGTGTAAGTGTCTGTGAGTGTGTGTAAGTGTGTGCAGTGTGTGTGCTGTGTGTCAGTGTGTGCAGTGTGAGCAATGAGCAGTGTGTGTGCAGTGTGCAGTGTGCGTGCAGTGTGTCAGTGTGTGTAGTGTGAGCAATGAGCAGTGTGTGTGCAGTGTGCAGTGTGTGTGCAGTGTGTGCAGTGTGTGCAGTGTGTGCAGTGTGAGCAATGAGCAGTGTGTGTGCAGTGTGCAGTGTGTGTGCAGTGTGTGTGCAGTGTGTCAGTGTGTGCAGTGTGAGCAATGAGCAGTGTGTGTGCAGTGTGTCAGTGTGTGCAGTGTGAGCAATGAGCAGTGTGTGTGCAGTGTGCAGTGTGTGTGCAGTGTGTGTGCAGTGTGTCAGTGTGTGCAGTGTGAGCAATGAGCAGTGTGTGTGCAGTGAGTGTGTGCAGTGTGTGCAGTGTGCAGTGTGAGCAATGAGCAGTGTGTGTGCAGTGTGTCAGTGTGTGCAGTGTGAGCAATGAGCAGTGTGTGTGCAGTGTGTGTGCAGTGTGTCAGTGTGTGCAGTGTGAGCAATGAGCAGTGTGTGTGCAGTGTGGCAGTGTGAGCAATGAGCAGTGTGTGTGCAGTGAGTGTGTGCAGTGTGTGCAGTGTGCAAAAAACGGGGAGAGTAAACGTAGAGTTAGCGTTAGCGTTGAGAACCGGAGAGCTGAAGGACTGGCAAGATTGTGGCTGACTCCAGAGGCAAACTGTGCTTCCGCCCTCACCTATGATACGTCCACGGAAGTGACATACGCAGAAATCAACAGTGAGGCGCGAGTGAGACGCTGTGAAGCTGTGCACAGACGGGGTCCACCTGCATTTCGGCGGTTCTCTCCCAAGCCTGTTTTTTATTTGGAACATGTGAGTTCAACTTACTCGTGATACTTTTATTGAATATATTGATCGAACAGTATGCACTATTGTGGTTATTTCTTTTCTATGTATACCTTACCTATCCATTGAGGGATATCCTGACACTTGTGCATTGCAAGGGCTCCAGTCAGAGAGAGATGGATCTCTGACATGCTTGAAATTACGATAAGTTTTGTGAGTGCTATTTTTTATAGCTAACAGAGTGATACATACCAGTATCTACAGTCTGCACTATATTTGCTTAATTTTTCTTTCACATATACCATTGAGCACTTCTGTGCTCCTCCTCTCCCACAAGCAAAGAAATTCTACATCCTGGGACCTGGAACAGTCCTACTTGAGGAAGTTGAGCAGCATTTAACACATTTTATAACTATTTTTTCACAGGTTGGTGAAGGTTGTATAAGTGTTTTTCACATTATGTGGTTTACTTAAATATTTTTGACACTGTTTTTATATTTTTACTTTTTGAAGCGCCCAGTCCATCCCCCACTTCCCCTTTCCCTTTATTTGTCACATTAATATATATCTGCCATGGTCTAAGGCAGGCCTGCACAACTCGTAAAGTGTGAAGGGCCGATCTGCTCCAAGGAAAAAAAAATTGGGCCGCACGGGTAAAATCATCATCATCACTATCATCATCATCATCTCTCCTCCAGCACCTCATCATCATCATCATCATCATCATCATCATCTCTCCCCCACCACCCCTCATCATCATCCTCATATCTCCCCCAGCACCCTTCATCATCATCCTCATATCTCCCCCAGAACCCCTCACTATCAACCTTTGCGATACTCCCCATCTATCTCTCATACCCCCATCTCTCCCCCTCACCCATACACATAATACTCCCCCTCCACATCAAACACACAAAACACCCCTGCACAGCACACACATCACACCCCCCTTGCACTTCACATTCCTGTCCCCCCTTGCACCTCACATCGCTCTCCCCCATTGCACCTCACATCGCTCTCCCCCCTTGCACCTCACATCACTCTCCCCCCTTGCACCTCACATCACTCTCCCCCCTTGCACCTCACATCACTCTCCCCCCTTGCACCTCACATCACTCTCCCCCCTTGCACCTCACATTACTCTCCCCCCTTGCACCTCACATCACTCTCCCTCCTTGCACCTCAAATCACCCCCCATGCACCTCAAATCACCCCCCTTGCACCTCCAATGACCCCCTTTGCACCTCAAATCACCCCCTTGTACCTCAAATCACCCCCCCTGCACCTCCAATGACCCCCCTGCACCTCCAATGACCCCCCCTGCACCTCAAATTACCCCCCTTTGCACCTCAAATCACCCCCCATGCACCTCAAATCACCCCCCCTCCTTGCACCTCCAATGACCACCCCCTGCACCTCCAATCGCCCCCCTGCACCTCACATCACCCACAGGGCCCCAACAGAAATTATGAGGCCCGGGACAAATGAAAGGAGCAGTCCCCCACCCCCCGAACCCATAGCGCACCTACCACAAAAAAATATCTTTCCGCGCGCAACTTTTACTTAACTGTTTTCTTATTGTGATACAGAAAAAAACATTACATCTCCCCCTCCTCATACCTCACCCCTCCCCTCCTCATACCTCCCCCTCCCTCTCCTTTCACCCACCCTCTCTCTCCCTTCTCCCCCCTCTCTCTCCCTTCACCCACCCTCTCTCTCCCTTCACCCACCCTCTCTCTCCCTTCTCCCCACCCTCTCTCTCCCTTCTCCCCCCTCTCTCTCCCCCCTCTCTTCCATCCCTTCTCCCCCCACCACACCACTCCGTTTGCCCCCCCACCAGAAGCCTGTTTAACACCCCCACCCCTGCAGCAGCCCGTTTTTCACTCCCACCCCCAGCAGCCCGTTTTTCACTCCCACCCCCAGCAGCCCATTTTTCACTCCCACCCCCCCCTGCATCCCATTTTTCACTCCCACCCCCCCCCTGCAGCCCGTTTTTCACTCCCCCCCAGCAGCCCGTTTTTCACTCCCACCCCCCCCCCTGCATCCCGTTTTTCACTCCCACCCCCCCTGCAGCCCGTTTTTCACTCCCACCCCCCCTGCAGCCCGTTTTTCACTCCCACCCCCCCTGCAGCCCGTTTTTCACTCCCCCCCCCTGCAGCCCGTTTTTCACTCCCACCCCCCCTTCAGCCTGTTTTTCACTCCCACCCCCCCTGCAGCCCGTTTTTCACTCCCCCCCTGCAGCCCGTTTTTCACTCCCACACCCCCTGCAGCCCGTTTTTCACTCCCCCCTGCTATTGAAAAAAAAAATACTCACGGCTGCCGAATCCTCCTCACGTTGCTGCCCCCGCGCACCAGCGCCGACTCGTGCACCGCAAAACCCAGGGGGGGGAGGAAGAGGGAATCGCCGCCATTTTTTAAAAACTTTTTTTAAACTTTTATTTAAAAAAAAAAATTTAAATTTATTTAATTAACTGGCGCCCGGCCAGAGTCATCGCGGGCCGCACTGAGAGGCCAGGCGGGCCGTATGTTGTGCAGGCCTGGTCTAAGGTTACTGTTTATTATAGAAAAAACTATGCATTTCACACACAAAAATCTGTTGTAGCAAAATGTGGCCGAAAATTTAAATACCTTTTCCAGAGCCTGCTACAAACAGTTCATTCAGAGCCCCAAAGATTTAATTAATAATGAATTGTTTAATGTATATAAAAAAAAAACAGTGCTTCAGATTACAGAAAAAGATCATTACAAGAACATACAGCTACAATAAATGCAGAACAGTTTCTTAAAATAACAGGATAAAACGTAAAACAGAAATCCCTATATACTGCAGTACATTACCATATGTCAGGTTTTCCCCCAGAGAGGTCACTGACATAGAAATATGAAAATTCAGTTGAATTCTGATTTCATAATTTCAAGGCAAGCCATAAAAACCATTCTTCTCCCATTAAACACCACATAATCCCATCCCTATAAATCGGCTGCTAGGCTGATGGTTTAACGACAGAAAAAAAACTCCTAAAAATATGTTTAGATTCTTGCCTCAATAGATAAACGCACTCATAACTTTCTTTCTCTAATACTTAGACACACGTGAAACATATCAATAGATTCAGGTGATTTATGACGGATGTAAAAAGACTAATTTTGACCGTCTTGCTCCTAAATTTGAGTGACAAGTGAATATCTGTCCTTGGCACCTCTTGCCCATGTAGTGTGTGGTCTCGTTATATGCATCTCCCTGCCACGATCACAGATATATAACACTTATGCACAGTTGATGACATCACATGATATTCACATTTTTAATAAATTCTTCCAACTAAGCTGTTACCTGTGCGTCACCCCCTCCCTGTGATGCACACGGGGTGTCTCAGGAATGTTAGTTTCATTCACTATTAGCTTTGAGAAATAACTGATTGAAAGAAAGAAACGTAAGTCTATTAGGGACAAAGATGATTACGCAAATGGGAAGTTTATGAACTGGAGAGCCAGAGTTGGTTCTGCAAGTTCATATAGAAAACCAAAATCTAATTTCTATCAAAAGAAAAAACATCATCATGTTCCAAATAGAAAAGATTCAACTGGACCTTTGTAAGCTGCTGAGATTTCTAAGGATATTGTGTTGTCCAATAGGTTTTCTGTTTTAGAAGACAACGACAATGGTGATAAGAGACCAGATCCAAGCCATCAGGGTGCTATTCCCAAGGAACAATGTTCACAACACAACAGAACATATATAGAATATCTAATCTCTCATCATATGTTCTCAGTGAGAACCAATGTTCCTTACATATTACAGGGTTAGGTTTTGCACCGAACTCCAGACCCACCTGTGAAAGCTGTAAAATATTACAACACAGGTTCGGTATACCAAACGAGTTTATTACTTACAAGTGCACTGTCACGGTAGCCACAGGGTTATAATATACACCAAATCATCTGGGTTGAATTGAACACGACTGTGATATAATAAAGAGATTTATGGCACTTAATCTAAACAGCCATGTCATGCTCTATCTCCACCCTGTATATACAATCCTGGGGGGTGAGCCTTTGATCAGTGGTTTCCCTGTAGACACAATGTCGCCCTCTGGCCATTAAAATACCTCATGGGCCAGTAACTTTTGCGGGCTTTACTGTAGGCATGAAATATAGTAAACCTACAACATTTTATATATATAAAAATATTCCGTTCAGTTGGGCCGAGCGGGCCAAAAATTCCCATGCCCTGATGCCGGAGGGGACTCTCCATGGTGGCCAATTTTCAGCTTGCTGCGACCCACCGAACCGGAGATAACAATATTGGATTTTAAAACCACATGTTATACAGAATAGAAGAGAAACTTCGGCGCAACTGCGCATGACCGAATCAATGAGGCTCCCGGATGATCTTCAACCAACTTTATTAACACCACACACAAGGGCTACACCGCGATCTCCCCCTCTATGAGGTTCACCCTCTAGGATAGGGCTTCGTCTTGGAGTGGGGAGAAGCGGTGACTGCCTGACATTTAAACTCTAAAAAGCCCGCGAAAACGGCCTAAAAATATTAACCCCTTCATTAACATTGCCTGTTTTTATGTTACTTGGATATATCAATATACAGTATGTGCAACAATCACTTAAATACAGTCTCTATAAAACATAGATTGATGCTATACTCACTTAAATATAGTCTCTATAAAACATAGATTGATGCTATACTCATATTAAGCTCAGGCTATGTATTGAAAGTATATTATATTAAAAACTGCTAACAACACTGCAAAAGTCTTACTGAGTCCTTAAGTCAATGTTACATATCAAAATGCAGCTACATACCTATTATGATGTGCAAAAGCATTTGTCATGTTACAAAAAGCATAATTACACATAATTCATTATACAGGTTAAATGATGCTGTTTAACATTGAATAGTTGTCACTATGGGAACCAATAAAGGAAAGAAGAGGGAAGATAGGAAAGTCAAGAGTGGTAGGAGGGGGGGGGGAAGGGGAGAGGGGAAAGGAATGGGGGTGGGATTAGTGAGGTACAATAAATAAGAAACAGAAACGGAAGATATCAAGTAACCTGTAAAGAATAAATCAATGAACTGAACATTCTATCCTGAAGGGAAACAGATATACTATCGCAACTCAAGATAACATATCGATTATCTATAAGAAACAGCGCAGATCCCATTCGACATTTAGTCTATTGGGCTGTAGGGTATTTAATGTAAAAATCCAATGTGCCTCTCGCTGATGCAGGATCTTAATTCTATCCCCTCCACGAGGAGGTAATGCAATATGTTCAATAGCACAACATTGTAAGGTCTCTACAGAACCCAAAGGGCACGTGTTAAAATATAATGGTACAGGATGTGTCATGTCATGATTTTTTATTTTTATCATGTTATACAGACTGCATTGCTCCGCCATTGGAGTCAATGGCAGCAACCAGACTTTGCACAGTTAACCATACTCTGTTCGGTTAGCCTGAGAGGGCTGGGAATGGCCATGCAACCATGCCGGAGGGGTGACTACCTGGTGACCGAATCCCAGTCCTCTAGCCCTCACCGAACCGGAGATAATGGTTTCAAGTTTATACAGTTTTACACTTAGCGTTTTGGAAACCTAGCGGCTTTTCTCCGCCATTGATGTCAAGGGCCGCGACCCTCGTGGCGGGTGTGACCCTTTCCCATGGGCATTGCAGTTGGACCCGGTTGGGGTCGAGTGAGGGGGTAACCATGAGCTAGGGGCAGAAATAATTTAATTGCTAGCTGCCCTAGAACCAAAGTTACATATTTTAATAGTTTTTGAACTTGACCGCGACTGAGTTCCCATGGCAATTTAGCGATCAAAGCTCTTTTCATTGAAACAGTAGCGGTACTCGGATACTGCGGTTTGGCAGTCAGCCAACACGGTTATAATGTATCACCTCGTTCTTGGAAAGCGGACTCGAGGTATTTCCCATTGAAATGCATTACGCCATTCATTTCCATGGGGAAGCTCCGCTTATCCTCTCGGGCGCCATCTGCTGGTCTTCCTTGGTATAGGCATGCACACGGGTAAACAAGGGGTTAACCTACGCAGGGCTCCAGAAGAACGAATGGCTGTAGTTGCTAGCAAATACTAAGGCACGGTAACTTCGACTGAGTAATTGTGTAAAAGTCTCTCCCAGCAACTGGCTCACATAAGAGCACCAATAAGTTGAGATTAAAAGACTCACGTTTGTTGAAGTGTGGCACCGTGTAGGGATATCCTCCGTATTTGAATGTTGAATGATGAACCGCCAACCCCTCCACGTAGCGAGGGGCGGTCACATGACCGGCGGTGTCTGTGTAAGTGGATGCCGCATGTACTACAGCCCGGCGTGCTACCAACAGCAAGAACAGACAGGAACTCCTCCCTCAGGAGGCAGGAAATGGTGCACAGCCGTCGAGATGAAGGAACAGGAGGAGGCTGGACTGGTGACTAAAAAACTTTATTGGAACGAGTGTAGTGCTGACGGATCTACTTCTGACGCGTTTCAGCCCATGAGGCCTTTGTCAAAGAGTGATCCGTCAGTCTGACTGAACAACATTATATAGCACGTTAAAATCCAGACACCTGTGATATAGCTCATCAGTAAATGAGCCACAAGTGTGAGGCAGTGTGTGCCAATACAAAAACACAATTAGAATACATATACATGATAATTAAGACCAGAAGCATATACAGTATAATTATATTACATCTTCCATATGCAATACATTATTACATAGTATCCTGGTCAGAAACTTTAAAAAGGTTAAAAACATGAATCTCAGCAAAAACACTACTATCAAAAATTAAACCATTAATAAATATTGAAAAAATATATATAAGACGCTATACCCAAATAACTGGCTATGAAACTGTATAGTCATTGAAATATTGGTACATGAAATATTACAAGTATATATAATAGATGTCTAGGGGCAAAAAAAGAAAGGGAGGGGGGGGGAAAGGGGAAGGGGAAGGGAAGGGGGAGGTAAGGCGGGGAGAGGGGGGTGGGGGGAAGGGGAGGGGGGAGGAGGGAAGGGGTGATGGGGGTGGGGGGAAGGGGAGGAAAGGGACAGGAAAGGGAGGGGGAAGGAGGAGGGGGAAGGAGGGGGAGAGGAGGGGGGGAGGGGAAAGGGGGGGAGTGGGGGATGATGGGGTGTGGGGGGGGGGGAAGGAGGGGAAGGGGGGAAGCAGGGGGAAAATACAAAATTCATGAAAATTAATAAATAAAATTAATCGTGAAGAAAGCATCAGGTATCATTCAGGTAAAATAAAGAAGACACGAAAGACACTGGGCATAGAGCTTACAATCACTTATATGGGATTTGGGCTCTATCCCCTAACATTGGGACTCAGGTATTGGATAACAATTATAAGGAAAGTGAAAGGGGGGGTGTTACCTAATAGCGCTTAAATCTAAACACATTCATTGAAATACAATGTATAAAGTGACTTAAATATATCTTGTGAATACAAAGTGAATAAGTGCAAATAAATAAATAAAGTTGATACAAACAGATTGGTCAAATGCAGCTCAACCCAAGGTAGGAATACTCTCTTTCATCCAGGTGATTTCGAGTCCAAGAAGATCAGTGAGCGCAAAGACCATGAAAGATAAAAAAACATGTCCAACATAGTGCAATATGTCTGATGCTAATGTTGAAACATCCAGACTTTAAACATCCAATGGTTTTTATACTCACAGAGTAATCTGTGTTTGAGTGTGTGTAAAGGTATCTTTAGGTTGCAATGAACTCCCAAGTAGAAACTGCCTCTGCATGTGTCTTATGGTGTCTTCACTGCTTGCATAAAATTAAAAAAGAAGAACAGACATAGTGTAGACTGCACCCATAAAAATTTATATGCAGTAGAATGATAGGAAATACACTCACATGGTTTTTCAAATATTGATAGCGATTGATTAGAACATAAGATCATACTATCTGCGCCCACAGTGGAGGTCCTTGAGCCGTCTCCCAGCTCGATACACAGAACGATCGCGTCCTCCCTCTCCCGCACTTCCGGGTTGGTTTCTCGTGCAGGAAGCTCTCGTGGTATCTCGGGGCTGGCAGCTGTTCGTCTATGGAGTCTCCCTCTTCGATCCGACTGAGTATTTAGTCTATGGCAAACACTCTACGAGTTTCTCCTCATCCGAGGTTTCATCAGGAGTGTTAGATAGATAGAATAGAATGGTATAAATACTACTCCTGTCTACACTATTGGTGGACGCTGAACCAATCCAAAAGCATCGGATTAACATAGAAAGCTGGCGAGGGAGTTTCTACTTGGGAGTTCATTGCAACCTAAAGATACCTTTACACACACTCAAACACAGATTACTCTGTGAGTTGAAAAACCATTGGATGTTTAAAGTCTGGATGTTTCAACATTAGCATCAGACATATTGCGACCCACCAAACCGGAGATAACAATATTGGATTTTAAAACCACATGTTATACAAACTGCATTTCTCCGCCATTGGAGTCAATGGTAGCAACTAGACTTTCCACAGTTAACCATACTCCATTCGGTAAGCCTGAGAGGGCTGGGAATGGCCATGCAACCATGCCGAAGGGGTGACTACCTGGTGGCCGAATCTCAGTCATCGAGCCCTCACCGAACCGGAGATAATGACTGACTTGTTGGTATGTGCTGCTACCTTTATTACTGCTAGGGATTGGGGAAGTAATAAAGTTTCAAGTAAATCCTGTACCTGTTGAGCATCATGGATTGGGGAACCTGCAGGTGTAATAAATTTCCTAAGACGCCAGAGGGCGTCAAAGTCATGCACAACACCAAATGCATAACGAGAATCTGTATAAATGTTTACAATCTTACACGTAGCTAGAATACAAGCAAGAGTGAAAGCAACCAGTTCTGCTACCTGAGCGGAATAGTGTGAGGGGAGAGAATCACTCTCCAACACCTCTCTGCTGCAAACTACAGAATATCCTGTACACCGCTTGCCTTCTGTGTCAATAAATGATGATCCGTCTACAAAAATTTCCATCTCACCTTCAGAAATGGGATCCTCAACAAGATTGTTCCTGATGGTGGTTACTGTGTCAGTCTCTGCTATGCAGTCATGTGGAAGACCCTCCTCTGGTAAAGGTAAATTTGTGGCTGGATTGAGAGTGGTGCATCTGTGTATGGTTATATTTTCAGAGCCCTGTAATATAATCTCGTACTTGGTAAGTCTACTGTTAGTGAGTTGTGTGGATCTGTGCAAAAAGTAGAGTGGACACTGCAAGAGGAACATAAACCTGTAGAGTGTGTCCCTGGACAATAGCTTGCGCATTATCAACAAGAGCTGCGGCAGCAGCTACGGATCGGAGACAAGCCGGGAAAGCCTGTGCTACCGAATCGAGACTAGTACTATAAAAAGCGATGGGACGCTGTTTATTGCCATGGGTTTGGGTTAAAACTCCTGAGGTGTGTCCCTTGTGCTTGTGACAGTATAATGCAAAAAGCAGTGTGTAATTGGACAGACCCAACGAGGGAGCGGATATTATACTCCTTTTTAGAGTACAGGAAGCTTTTTCTGTCTCTTCGGTCAATGGGATAGGTTCTGTAACCCCTTTACGAGCCAATTGCTATAATGGTTCAGAAATAACTGAAAAATGTGGTATCCCATTGTCTGCAATACCCTGCAATTCCTAGAAAGCCACGCCCCAGTTTCTGTGTTTGTGGTCTAAGAGTGTATTGAATGGGTGTGATTCTATCGGGGTTAATGGATCGCTTGCATGGTGAGAGAATCTGGCCCAAATAGAGCACCTTAGATTGACATAACTGTAATTTTGTGTGATTTACTTTGTGTCCCTTGGTAAATAGTACAGTTAACAACGCCACCGAATCAGTTTTAAACGCCTCCAGAAATGAATTAATACCAAACCTTCCGGTAAATTTATATCCTGCAGGTCGCGTCGCAGAATTTGTGAAAATAGGGCTGGACTCTAAGTGTATCTCTAAGGTATACATGTCCACGTATACTGCTGACCTTGATATGTGAATTCAAATAAGTACTGACTGTCCTTGTGTAAAGGTATGCTGAAAAATGCGGAACTTAAGTCTATTACTGTAAAATAAACTGCCGCTGGAGGAATTGAGGACAAAATAGTAGCCGGGTTGGGGACTACTGGAAAAATTGGTTGTACAATTCTATTGATAGCTCTTAAATCTTCTACAAACCGGTATTTGGGAGGTTTAGAATGTGGTTTGACAACTGGTAATATAGGAGTATTACAGGTACTGCTTGTGGGAATTATAACACCTTCTTGTAGAAATAATCTGACCAGAGCCCAGGGACAGAGTCCTGTAAGAGTATCCGTTGTCTGTAAGCAGGGGGGTAGGGGTGGCAGCAGTGGTACAGAATCCTGGCAACAGGCAAATGGGTCAGGGCAGGCAGTAGGCAGTGAGGTCGGGGCCACGGTGCGGGGTCAGCAACAGGGAAATCCAATGAACAGGGAAGCCACAGCTATAGGCAAGCAACGTGGAAGGCTCAGGAACGGGGAAGGCACAGTGTCACGGGAGACCAATGCTTTTAACACCAAAATATCCAGATCCTTTGATTGAGCAAAGCAAGAGATAAAATAAATTGCGATTTATTTACAGAATGAACATACACAGCTTGATTTACAATTACAACGAAAAATACACTTACTAGTTACAATGTTAAGTCTTGTTACAGGATGGATCTTTCACTGCTTGATAAATCTTAGGTGAATCTCCTTCCTGATGGGCTGCACAGGATCTTAACCTGTTAACATTCCTATCTTTAAACTCCGCAGCCAACCTCTGTGTGGGAACCAAATATGCCCACCTATCCCCAGGTTGCCAGTACTCTCCAAAGCCTGGCAGAGGGCTTCTTAGTAGGCTACGAGCATGTGCAAACCTCGCACCTTTGCCGCTTAGCATACCAGACCAAGCCCCCTTTACCGCCCCCTTTACCTGGCGACATTTTGCCTGCTTTGGCCGGCCATCTGGACATTTGCTAAGATGGAGATGTTGGCATTTACCCCTCCCACTTAACACCTTCCTTGGCTATCTCTTTTCAACTACAGGCTTTTTCCAGACATCCTGCCATGAAACCAGCAGGGTGCTGTAGATGTCACTCACTCACAGGAATGTCCTGCCCTACACTCCAAAGTATGGTACTTGTAATTTAAGTGTTTCCTCTGTTACGGATGTCTGAATGAAAACCCCCTCATGCCTATAATATGGACACAATTAAAATAGGGGGACTTTCATTCGTCGATTTTAATATAACTTTATAAAAATTGCGACAAAACCTTTTTAATGATTTTACTCCAGCAGCACTCACAGCAAAACTCAGCGCTCTAGGAAGTTAGCTAAACGCTATGAGCTGTGCTGTAAGCTGCTGCTTCTTAAAACCATTTTTCCTTTGCGCGGTTTACAGGGAAACATGGGCACAATAACACATACATTTAGCCAGGATATTATTATCACCACCTCATACCTGGTGGGGCACACACAGACATTTTGAATTAAATCACAGTGTTACAACCATTACTGTGTCGCACCCTATAATTCCCCAATATGGCTTAGGGGCACCCAGCAGGGCATAATACTGATGCAGCGGCCGTTATTCGAACACTTCATGCGTCATGTACATCGGAATCCCAATTTGAAACCGCGGGATGAATTGCAGCCTTCCCGCACTAAGATGCGAGCGCGGCGAGTGCAGAAAAACGAATTTTAGTGTTCTGGCTTTTAAAAACATGAAATTGACACCGTAGCACAGTAGCACAGTGACACAGTAGCACAGTAGCACAGTGACACAGTGGCACAGTAGCACAGTAGCACAGTTGCACAGTAACACAGTGACACTGTGGCACAGTGGCACAGTAGCACAGTTGCATACAGTAGTAACACAGTGACACAGTGACACAGTAGCACAGTAGCACAGTTGCACAGTAACACAGTGACACAGTGACACAGTTGCACAGTAACACAGTGACACAGTGACACAGTGACAGTAGCACAGTTGCACAGTAGCACAGTAGCACAGTTGCACAGTAACACAGTGACACAGTAGCACAGTAGCACAGTAACACAGTGACACAGTAGCACAGTAGCACAGTGACACAGTAGCACAGTGACACAGTAACAGAGTGACACAGTAGCACAGTGACACAGCAGCACAGTGACACAGTAGCACAGTACTCTACACATTACAATTCATCCATTTTATTGCAAATGAAGAAACAGAATCCATGAAATTAAAAAAAACATCCGCGATAAGCGCGGGTGCTGGGGCGATTGGCCGCGTTCATGCTGCGTGGGGAACAGCAGAGAACTCAAAATCGGCGCTGTGATGTGTTCGAATAACGGCCGCTGCATCAGTACCTTTATTTACTGGCTTGGGTACCCCCTCACCATCACACACAGGAACTAGAAGGCTCAGGAACTAGACCCCAAAGGTGGCCAGGAACACGGCTAAACGCATACAATGCTCGGGCGGGGACTGGAGTCACTGGCTGCTATTTAAGCCCAGGAATAGGTGCGTTGCTATGGCAACATGACGGCACACGACCCCGCAACGTCATTTGATGCCGGGGCCGTGCGGGGGGCGGGGGGGAGGGGGGAAGCGAGCCGGAGGGGAGGGGAGAAAAGGGAGCCCATGAAGATAAGTTTGCGCACCCCTGGTTTAGATCCCAATGGAAGTAGAGTAGGATCCTAAACATAAGATGAAAAATGCAAAAAATAGTGAAGCACTGAATAAAGGGTTTACATACGCAATAAAAGCCACTTACAATATGGCAATGAAAAACAGCATTTTGGGAAACAATCCCAATACCGCAATCATGGTGAATGTCAGCGTCCATGGACTCCACACTCACGAGCACTGCAACAGCTGATGGAATCCCGAAGTCCGGTGTGCTTTGTTGACTCTAATTCTCGTCACCAGCCGATGATGTCAAAATAATTGGAAGCATCTGCGTACCGTGTACTCGGATAGAGATCACACAACTGTGTGCGCGATACAAGCCGGCAGTTCCCAAACACTATCATAGCGTACAACCTCAACGGGGTTCGATAGGCAGCTCAGCAGGCACTCAGTTAACCCTGCATGTTTTGTTTCAATAGAAACTTCATCAGGGGGGTTGTCATGTGATTTTACCTCTCTATCTATGTAGGTGTAGAAATGTGTTGATAGGCTGATTCCATCACAACATCAAAACATACAGAGAGAGATATACAGGCATACCTCGTTTTACGTACACCCGCTTTACGTACACTCGCATGTACGTACATTTATTTTTAGTTGCACCATACCCCTGTGGGGCGGCGTGCGTATGCAGTGGCGGCATGCGCAGCTCAACAATCCCGCAACCTCCTTCATGCTTGTCCCTATGGTGCGCCCGATCTCCCTGTTCCCTCTGCCCTCCCCCTCCCATCTGTCTCCGTTCCCCCTCCCATCTGTCTCCGTTCCCCCTGCAGTTCCGCTCCATCAATCAGCAGCTAAATGTTAGGAATGTGAGCACACAGCGCCTCAGGCGGAGCTCACGGCTCTCTCCTTATACTGCTCAGACCCTTCCACTACAACCACGCAAGCCCCCTTCAGCTTCATCACTTACCCCTCGGCATGGTGGGACGCTCCACGAGGTTCTTCCTCCACGCTCTGCACCGCAGCCATCGGCGCGGAATCGCCGCCCCGCACGCACGTGCGCACCCACGTTGCTTCCTCACGTTGCTTCCTCTCATGCACACGTCGGACTTACAGTGCACACACAAAAGCCCTTGAACTTATCCCCACTCAGGCTCCGCCCCCAAACACCGCACGGTTACAATCTGGCTCTTGCTGAGTGTCACCTGAGCTCTAAGAACAGCGTCCTATGCACTGAAGCTCCCTGGGCTCCTCCAGGCACGCCCCCTCACCTGGTTGGCTGTTCCAGCTTTATACACCCTCTCTGTTCTGTGCTTCCTTGCTCGTCATAGTTTTTGTATGGGTGTTTCACAGTGCTTGTTCTTTGATTCTCTCGGTTTTGACGCGGCTTGGCAGACTACCCCCTTTGGCTCTCGACTTCGGATTGTTCCTGTTTACAGTACGTACCTTCTGGCTCCCTTTGACCACGGCACTCGTCTCGATCCCTCCATATGTCTCCTACCTCTGATCTCGGCAACGGCAACGACCATTCTTCTGGGAAAACGGTATCGGCAAGTATTCACGCAATACACCCCATCTGGCCTGGCACCATCTAATACCACAACCCGGACACGTCCCTCGCTCTGTCGGTGTGTATTCATACCTGCCACCTCAGTTCTAGGGACAGGTCTGGTCTACGGGCTACTCCGGCGTAACACTAAACCAGTGATTCCGCCCGCACTCACTGCAGCCCGTGGCTGCTGGCTCTGCTTTCTCCGCTCTCCTCTTCCCCCCTCCTCCCCCCTCTTCCCCCCTCCTTCCCCCTCCTCCCTCCTCCCTCCTGCGAAACTTTGCATGTGATCGGAGCTACAGACGGAGCAGCAGTGAGGGGGAGGAGAAGATCTTCTGCTGCAATCTTTGCTTGTGTGTGTGTGTGTGTGTGTGTGTGTGTGTGTGTGTGTGTGTGTGTGTGTGTGTGTGTGTGTGTGTGTGTGTGTGTGTGTGTGTGTGTGTGTGTGTGTGTGTGTGTGTGTGTGTGTGTGTGACTGTGTGTGACTGAGTGACAGTGTGTGACTGAGTGACAGTGTGTGACTGAGTGACAGTGTGTGACTGAGTGTGTGACTGAGTGTGACTGAGTGTGTGACTGAGTGTGTGACTGAGTGTGTGACTGAGTGAGTGACTGAGTGACTGAGTGACTGTGTGACTGTGTGTGACTGAGTGACTGAGTTTGACAGTGTGTGACTGACAGTGTGTGACTGAGTGACAGTGTGTGACTGAGTGACAGTGTGTGAGACTGAATGCGTGTGTGTGTGACTGAGTGCGTGTGTGTGAGAGAGTGCGTGAGAGAGTGCGTGACTGACTGAGTGAGAGTGCGTGACTGAGTGAGAGTGCATGACTGAGTGAGAGTGTGTGACTGACTGAGTGAGAGTGCCTGACTGAGTGAGAGTGTGTGGCTGACAGAGAGAGAGTGCGTGACTGACTGAGTAAGAGTGTGTGACTGAC
The DNA here is from genome assembly GCF_040206685.1 of Ascaphus truei. NCBI lineage: Eukaryota > Metazoa > Chordata > Amphibia > Anura > Ascaphidae > Ascaphus > Ascaphus truei. The sequence continues at coordinate 41,793,429 of NC_134495.1, forward strand.
TGAGTGAGAGAGAGACTGACTGAGTGAGAGACTGAGTGAGAGAGAGAGACTGACTGAGTGAGAGACTGAGTGAGAGAGAGAGAGACTGAGTGAGAGAGAAAGACTGCGAGAAGGAGGGAGAGACTGTGAGGAGAGAGGTGCTATACAGTACTGACCCGAGTGCGCGCCTTCTCAAGGAAGAGGGGAGTCTGCACATACAGATTCACCTTCTTTTTTAGATTTAGTGAGAACAAGACTGGAAAAGAGGGTAATGTCAGTAAAAAGCGTACAGAATACCCCTCAGGAGAAAAAGGAAAAAAAGGTAACCTCACACGAGGAGGGACCAGAGCACAAAAGAAGAGAGTACTCTTGGGAAAGAACTCCGTAGCTAATAAAGGAGTCTTTAATCTCTCCTCTGTTATTTTGACTCAGGATCAACTGAACATACTTGGAAGGGGTTTGAGTTTTTCTAGAACATGTGGACCTATCTCCTTCCAACTGTTCAAAGATCTGCATAAATTTACCCGTAATATTACCCTGAAAAGGCATTTCCTTAAACAAGAGAGGGATCGTATTTCCGACGAGGCTGCATTGGTTCCTACTAGTAATTCTGAATCGGAGTTGGTTATTCAACATACATTATTTAAAACACAATCCAAATTTTACCCTGCACACTCCAAGGGACATCACATTGACACATTTTTTAATATGGTTATTAATGATTTTAACAATTTATCACGTAATTTTAAACCAAGTGATATCAAACACAACCTCAGTTTTAAAGAGTCCCTAGCACTTAGAAGTCTAAAAGATGATAGGAGTCTTATTATTAGACAAGCAGACAAAGGGGGAGGCGTAGTAGTGCAGAACAGATGTGATTATGAGAAAGAAGCTTTAAGGCTCCTAAGTGATGCATCCTTCTACGCCAAGTTACCTAAAGACCCCACAGCAGAATATTTAACAGAACTCAAGGCATTATTAGACAATGCAGCTGCCGCTTCTATCATCACTACCACAGAACTTGCTTTTTTATTTTCCGAATTTCCTAGGATACCAATTTTTTACCATCTGCCTAAGATGCATAAGGCACTGGTTGATCCACCTGGACGCCCGATAGTGTCAGGCATACAGTCTATGACAGCTAACCTCAGCCATAATGTGGATTTTTTTCTACAGCCATACGTTGGCAAATTAACATCTTATCTAAAGGATTCAACTGCAGTTCTAAACATGTTCAATGGGTTTCAATGGAAAAGTTCATATGTGTGGATAACGTGTGATATTAAAGCCCTATACACACACATACCCCATCAGAAGGGGTTAGATGCTGTTAGGTCTTTTTTGGAGTCAGATCTCCAGTTACACCCATTAAATAGGGAATTCATTTTGAAATCAATTGGCTTCATATTAAAGCACAATTATTTTCTGTTTCTCTCCACTTTCTACCTGCAGATTTGCGGAACTGCTATGGGGACTAGATTTGCCCCCAGTTTCGCAAATCTGTATGTGGGGGAGTGGGAGTCACATTTCATTGGGCCCGGTAAACCTCACCATGGGAATGTCGTAATATGGAGACGCTATATAGACGACATCCTATGTGTGTGGGATGGTGATCAAGAGTCAGTAAATACTTTTATTGCCTACCTTAATAAGAATGACTACAATCTTGAATTTACACATAAGATTGATGCGGCTCAGATAGATTTCTTAGATCTGAGACTGACAGCACGAGTGGATGGCACCGTGGAGACAGAGACCTTCTTCAAAGAGGTGGATACTAACAACCTACTGATGGCGAACAGTAATCACAAAAACACATGGAAGAGTAATATACCAGGGGGGCAATTTACTAGACTCAGACGAAACTGCAGTAGTTTAGAAGCTTTCAATGAACAGGCCAAAAAACTGTCCTCTAGGTTTAGAGAGAGAGGTTATCCTAAGGAACTACTCGAAAAAGAGATCATGAGGGTACGCAAAATGGATCGCAGTGATATGTTAATCCAAAAAGGGTCTAGGAAAGGAACTAAATCAGGACCTAGGGTACAAGATGACACTATTAATGTGGCCTTCATTACTGATTTTAATTCTGTGCATGGGGATATTGAAAAAGTTTTTACTAAGCACTGGGGTATTTTGTGTAATGATCCCATTCTGGGGTGTCATTTAAACCCCAAACCGCATTTTATTTATAGAAGAGCAAGAAATTTTAAGAATTTATTAGCACCAAGTGATGTTTATCAGAGCTCTGACACTTTATCTCAGAGGAATTGGTTAGGCTCTAAACCTAAGGGTAATTATATTTGCGGTAAATGTTCAGTTTGTAAACTTCAACACCCTGATAAGTATAGGTTTCAGTCCAAGATTACTAATGAAATTTTTAACATTGATGATTTTATTCTTTGCACTACCACACATATTGTATATTTATTGGAGTGTGCATGTGGTTACCAATATGTAGGTAGGACCAAACGCAGCCTCAAAGTCAGAATCCAAGAACACGTTAGAAACATTAAAAATGGTTTTGAGAAACATAGCGTGTCTAGGCACTTTCTGACCCACCATAACAGGGATCCCTCTAATCTTACTTTTAAGGGGATTCAACATATTCCAGTCAATAGGAGAGGAGGAGATAGAGTTAAAATATTGTCTGCAAGAGAGACATATTGGATACATAAATTAGATACCATGTCCCCGAAAGGGTTAAACGAGGATGTTGATATTTGGGCACTTTATTGAGTACTTTAGCCCTTTTCACTTCCTTGCTGTATTCCACTACTGTATTTTATCTCCGCTCTTCCTAGTATATATTCTGATCATTACTTGCCCATATTATTTTACTAATATTGTGTTTCTTTTATTACAGAGCTTCTTATGTATTTATGTAACTTTTTTAAGTGTCTTCATTGATTTTTATTAATTTTAACAGAGTTGTCAATAAAGTTGTTGTTTTAAGAAAAAGTGCTCACAATTTCCCCAGTCAATATGACTAAGCGAATTACCCAGAGGTGAAATTAATTCATTACTGATTGATTAGCCAATGGGGTTCATTTGAGAGGTATATTTAGACCTCTGGGAAATGTTTAAACTATTCCCTGAAGAAGTAGTTATTACTACGAAACGCGTTAGAAGAACCTTATGATCTATGTGCTTTGTGCATTGATTTTATTATCTACATCACTGTGTGGAACTTTTATCCTGTGAAAGACTGTTTACATTCTTGCCGACGGATCGAAGGGTCGCGGACACAGTGACGTCATCACGTGGTGTCCCGGAACGAAGCAACACTGTGTCGAGCCGCGGTGAAGCCTGCAACAAACAGACTTTCCTATTTGTGTGGCGGTTTCGAATAGGGAGCCCCAACAGCCACTTGTGGACACTACCAAACCCCTAGGGGTACCTCCGGAGGCTACCATCAGGAACGGAGCCTAGCTGTCTTGAAGGGCGAACCCCTACGGAGATGACATCAGCATGAGAGGGATATCCTAGCAGAGTCCTGGTATACAGCCGCTGCTGAGAGTGCCCGCTGAGAGGATATACTACACCAATTCCACACCAACAACATCGAGTGGTAACCAGTGTGAATACACACTCAATGCTTACATAATCATACTTGATGTACGCAGTTTATATATAGTTATATTTATTACACACTTGTATTACCTACTTCACTATTTGCGTTGTGCGCTGTCTTTTGTTTCCATTTCTGTAGTGCGTTAGGGGGTGCTGAGTCACCCCCTATTATTATAGCAGCAGACGCCATCTTCACAGAACACACGGTTGTGAAATATATTTTATTTTGAATTTCACTGTGGTTTTTTGTGGCCTTGATTTTGGTCATCACAAATTTAAAAGGTATAGGTATTGCACTACAATATTGACGTTTCTAGAGGTTAAGTAGTTGCGCACGGTTTATTTCCATTTATGCTGGAGAAAACCTTTTTGTACTGTACGTTAGTGATTTGCTCAGTAAATCTGATTTTTAGTTTCCAGGACGGACTGTACGTCCAATGTATTGTTTATTGCAAGGACATTGCATGAGATATACAGCATTTGTTGAATCACAATTTATTAAAATGTTAATATTATGCTGAATTCCTGTTTGAGTTGATGTGAATCTCCTGACCTGTTTCAGTTCATGTGGATTAAGTTTACACATTTTATATTTCAAGCATTTATAGAAGCCAACAAAAGACAGGGGTGCCCAATGCTACTTCCAATTGACAAAACATATAGAGTAATACGTATAAAGTATAAATACTTCAATAATAATATTAATTACTTGGTTATTTAATTAAACCCTTTGGCAAAAGCGTAATAAGCCTGCATACCATATTATACTGTTGGTTTTAAATGTAAAGACGGGAAGTTTTTTCTGTCAGCCTGGGAATAAATCCTTTAACTTGCAAGTATGTTAAGTATGAATGAACTAAGGGATTTCTCAACTCCGTACTTCAAAGACACCCTGCAGAGAGGGTGCCTCAATGTCTATGAGAAGTCCAGAGTTGAAAAGCCTCAGCAATCCTAGGTGTTAGGATGGCCAGGATATTGTAAGTGCCAGATACCGGTATAAAGTGTGGGTACTTTACACTTGGTGACCAAACCCCAGACTCAGTGTCGCCAGGTAAGGAGAGGGTCCCAGTATGCTAAGGAACTTAGATGTGAAGTTAGTGCCTGCTCCATGCAAACTGGGACGCAATTTCTGCCCTTTCTGCAGACTACTGGCAAGTCGGGGATAGGTGGGAGAAATGTTACCACGAGCGGGATTGGTTGTGCATGTAAGGTATAGGACCCTCAATCCTATAAAAATGCCTGCTGGTCAGTCCCTAGGAGATTCATCTGATTTAACAACGATTTGACCAAATTCCAGCGTCAGCGGTTCCGGAGTGTGAGGGGTTAATAATATCGTAACCAAGGATCATCCCCCTCTTCTGGAATTCGTTAGAGCTAAGGGTTCCCGAACAAACCCTGTAAGGACTGAACAAACTTTTACCTTTTGGCAGAAATATAGGGGTGGCAACTTGTGCAAGGAACTGCTACACGGATCATTGTGCGCACCCACTTGCATGCATGCAGGGCTGTCCAGAGACTTTGTTTCGTTCCAAGGACAATTTATTTCATTCCCCCATCCCAGTAAGTGTTTTATTGAGTGTATATTGTGAAGATTTGTGTGTCTGTCTGAAAATAAATAAATTACAATTTATTTTACTCAACTTGCACGCTCAGTGCAGAATCCCGGTATTAATTTGTAGATAAGTCTTGGTCTCCCGTGACAGTGTATTACTAAATTTGTGGGTGAACTGTAAATTATATGTGCTGCAATTTAGATATTTTATAAATTATATGAGTGTGTTCTCCCCCTTGCCAAATAAAAATCACATTATCAATATAATGCTTCTAGAGCACCAAGTTTGCGCCAAACTCATTCTGGGACCAGATATATTGTCTTCCTAAATCCCCATAAGGACATTAGCATAGCTTGGCGCAAACCTGCACCCATCACTGTGCCCTTGATTTGTAAAAACATTTAATAGTTAAACCAAAAAAAATTGTGCTTTAGTGTGAACATAGTAGTTTTAATAATAAAGTCAAGTTATGCCTCTGAAAATGTTTCCTCATTTTCCCAAAAATATTTGGCTGCTGCGCAGTCTTGTTTGTGTTCAATTACTGTGTAGAGAGAAGAGACATCACACGTTACAAGAATATATTGCGTTTATAAACCCCTTTTACAGTACTTCACTATTTTTTGCATTTTTCTTCTTATTTTTAGGGTCCTATTCTACTTTAATTGGGACTTTCGTCCATGCAGTTCATTCTGCAAGTGTCTTTTGTGGTTAAATTATTAGTTACATAGTAGATGAGGTTGAAAAAAGACGTACGTCCATCAAGTTCAACCTATGCTAAATTTAGACAACAGATACTTTATTCTATATCTATACTTATTATTGATCCAGAGGAAGGCAAACAAAAAAAACCATTAAGGGGAAAAATTCATTCCTTCCTGACTCCAAGAATTAGCAGTCGGATTAATCCCTGGATCAACATCCTTCCCATGTATACTTATTTGGTATATCCCTGTATACCGTTCCCATCTAAAAAGATGTCCAACCTTTTTTTTAACAAATCTATTGTATCTGCCATCACAGTCTCCATGGGTAATGAATTCCACATTTTAACTGCCCTTACTGTAAAGAATCCTTTCCTTTGTTGCTGGTGAAATTTCCTTTCCTCCAACCTTAAGGGATGGCCCCAAGTCCTTAGTACTGCCCGTGGGATGAATAGTTCTTTTGAAAGCTCCTTGTATTGTCCCTGAATATATTTGTGTATATAGTTATCATATCCCCTCTTAGACGCCTCTTTTCTAATGTAAATAAATCTAATTTAGCTAGCCTCTCCTCATAAGTTAGAATGTCCATCCCCTTTATTAATTTGGTGGCTCTTCCCTGCACTCTCTCTAGTTCCATAATGTCTTTTCTTAGGATTGGTGCCCAAAATTGTACTCCATATTCAAGGTGTGGTCTTACTAATGCTTTGTAAAGGGGCATAATTATGTTTACTTCCCTTCCATCCATTGCCCGTTTGATGCAAGATACGATCTTGTTTGCCTTTGCAGCTACTGCATGACATTGGGCACTATTGCTAAGCCTGCTGTCTACAAGCACTCCTAAATCCTTCTCCATCAAGGATTCCCCCAATATATCTCCATTTAATTTGTAAGTCGCCTTTTTATTCTTGCATCCCAAATGCATAACCTTACATTTATCTGTATTAAACCTCATTTGCCATTTACCTGCCCACGTTTCTAGTCTCTCCAAGTCCTTCTGAAGAGAAATTACATCCTGCTCTGATTCTATTACCTTACACAATTTAGTATCATCAGCAAAGATGGAGACTTTGCTCTCGATCCCAACCTCAAGGTCATTAATAAACAAGTTAAAAAGCAGGGGTCCCAGTACCGATCCTTGAGGTACTCCACTCACGACTTTAGCCCAACCTGAAAAAGTTCCATTTATGAAACCCTCTGTTGTCTGTCCTTTAACCAGTTTTCAATCCAGGTGCATATATTATTACTGAGTCCAATTTTCTTTATTTTGTACACCAACCTCTTGTGTGAAACCGTATCAAAAGCCTTTGCAAAATATAAGTAGACCACATCAACTGCATTACCCTGGTCTAAATTCCTACTTACCTCCACAAAGAAACAAATAAGGTTAGTTTGGCAAGATCTATCCTTCATAAATCCATGCTGACTATTACTAATAATTTTGTTTTCCATTAGGTATTCCTGAATATTATCCCGTATTAAACCTTCAAGTAGTTTCCCTACTATTGAAGTCAGGCTTACAGGTCTGTAATTCCCCGGGTTTGATCTAGCTCCCTTTTTAAATATAGGCACCACATCTGCTTTACGCCAATCTTGTGGTACTGAGCCTGTGGAAATGGAGTCCTTGAATATTAAATATAATGGTTTTGCTTTTACTGAGCTTAACTCCTTGAGAACTCTTGGATGTATGCCATCAGGGCCAGGTGCCTTATTTACTTTAATTTTTTCAAGTCGCTTATGAACTTATTCCTTAGTTAACCAATTGGTCATTAATATGGAGGTTGTGGCTTCCTCCTGTGGCGCTACTATTGAACTTGATTCTTCCCTGGTAAACACAGAGGCAAAGAATTTGTTTAATACCTCTGCTTTTTCCTTATCTCCAATATTCTGCCTACCCATCTCACACTGAAAGGGTCCTATATTTTCTTTTCTCGTTTTTTTGTTATTAAGGTACTTAAAGAACTTTTTAGGGTTGACCTTACTTTCTATTGCAATCATTTTTTCATTATCCATTTTTGCTCATTTAATTGCCCTTTTGCAATTTTTGTTACATTCCTTATTGAACACACAAACGCCGGTAGGTAATGTGCAGTTCGTATGACAATTTCAAGGGTCAACAGCTGGAACCATCAGGCGGAGACCAGAGCCGGAAACACAGTCTCTTTGGTGTAGTGATGTATTTCCGTATTAAGACGGAGAGAAGGAAACACAACTCAAAGAAGAGTCCTCCTCAATCTCTCTCTCTCTCCAAATGTCAACATTATATTAAGAACTCATTGCCCACTTTAATAATTGTGAATTTACCTAGTTTTAAAGCAGCAATTCCTCCTAGGATGAAGGTGAAGCATGTTTAATGGGTTTAATGTAGCTGACATTATAACAAATACATATTGTTTAATTATATTAAACTTCACCTTCCATTTAAAAAATATCTTTGGAGCCAATCGGCTTCATTTAATCTGCTGAACAAGAAACTGCCCTAGGTGGGACTGCACATTTAATTCTTCATTTATGCCATAGCAAGTGTTGATCTGAAGCTGATTTAGGGATGGGCTGTAACCTATAAGAATGCAGGTTTGTAAGACAGGCGATGGGTAAAATATACCAGTTTTTGTTCATTGTTACTTTTTGGGGGCTAACGTTGGTTATTGTATACATTCATATATTTGTATTTCACTTTGTTATTGTGTATGCCTGTAGTGTACATTATTTATAACTCTAAACATATGAAAGATACCAGCTGAATTGTTCTTTGGGAAATCCTGTTCCACAACAGGGTCAGTGAGACCACTGATAATAAGCATGAATAAGCCAGAGAATGGGCTGCCCAGATCTTACAGCATTACAGTGAAAGATGCCAATGGGAGGGAGGTGCAGAAACCAGACCCTAGGCATTATAATTAGATTAATTCTCCTATGGAGTAGTTCAGATGTGCTGCTGTAACCAAAGTGGTTTATGTAATTATGTATGCCAAGAGAAAATTTGTGTTGGTAATAATGTATTCATATGCTATGTATCTTTTTTATGTGTTGCAGTGCTACCAGAAGGAAGGTTCCACAAATTTAGATCCCAGCTGGGACGTTGGGTTCCACCGGGGGAGAATGTAGCCATGTGTAAAATTGGTATACAAATCTTTCCCATGCTGGCAGTAATCCTGGTAAGCAGGCAGGGTTGCCAGTAACTATCATGGAGGTTTGCCCTCAAACCCTGGTGAAGTGTCATATGTAGCAAAGGAAGTGACAGCATGCTTTGTGTCCAATGTTAGTGACACATAGGTGTGTCTTTCTGGAGTCTATATATTACACAGCACTGCCTAAAGTTAGGGTGTCCAAGGAGAGTCTCGGTTCTTAGTGGTTAATGTTGATCCTGAGTGAAGTGTCTGCAGCAGTTCAAGTCTGTCTGTCAGAGTGACAAGCTATATACACAGTGTCCAGGGACCTGGCACAGATGGTGATCTCCCTTAGGGGAGAGGTGGAAGAGCAACTCATTTAAGAGAGGAGGAACCTTCTGCATGGAGTACCTCATGGACATGTGCGGCTAAGTACGACCGCTATGATGGGCAGTCTGCCAGAGGAGATGACATTAAAGATGCCCTGGTTCAAAAGATCCCTTCTGTGTGAGTGTGGAGTTATTCAGCAGAAGGAGGCACCAAGAAGGAGTTTCCCATCAGATACTTCTCCCTGCAGCTGTAGGGATCCTGATGGGGTGGAGGCGCTGTACCAGATGTGAGTAGGACTCAGAGCACACTACCTCAGACGCCTGTCATGGTGACAATCCCCATAATACCCAGCGGGAGGCTCAGGAGTCCTGTAAGCCAGCAGGTGCACCACACAT